>NC_082663.1:185046119-185346119 GCF_025265405.1 Mesoplodon densirostris | reverse complement strand
AACACTCTTATGCCTGCATAAAGGGGAAGGAGAGGTGGGGTGATGCATAAAACCAGAGTTTGATATAAGCACAGGGACCGTTCCAAAAACCAACTTTGGAATAGACAAGACCTACACCTTCCTCAGTGAAAGAGACTCAAAACCCCATATTTCCCACAGAGGAATATATCTGACTAGTAAGAATCTTAAAACCTATGTATTGATATGACTCCATAAGGGAATCAAGTGTGTCTAGAGTGGCATAAACATGGCAGCGAGAATCAGCTCAAACCCACTATAAAAAGGAATTTCAAAAGCAAAACCAAAAAACAGGGAAATTCTTTACAATTCCTTCAGGGTGTCTGAGGAAACCTGGAAAGACCCTATCTACAATGACAGCTGGATGTGGCATAAGGCTGGACACTTGGGACTGAGAGGATTGGTGAGATTGGGTGAGCAAATGCAGACCCTTTCAAGCAATAATGCATGGCCCCCATTCCATGGGTCCCAACTCTCCAGGTTCAAGGGAATATTACTACAGCTATAACATGTACAGGAAACCTAGAGAATGGACACACTGTGAATACGAAAGGTTTCTAAAACTCAATGAATAGTCCCTCTCCTGGTGCTCCCGTTTGACTTTCCAACTGCCTTACTATCAATCTCCCAACTTGGAGAGACAGGCCCTTTAACCTCCTGGTTTGCACAGGTTCCCAATTTGGCAGAGGATGGAAGGGACGAGGGAGAACCCATGAGAGAGTAGCTGTTAGGCATTTGGACGGGCACATGTCACTCTAATTTCCCGGCAGGAAGAAGAATTAACCAAAGTCTCAGCCACCCACCGGGAACCAGTATAGGACATGATCCAAAATTTCGGACTTGCGTTCAGCTCACAAAAAACGAGTTGAGAAATGGAGCTCAGGGGCACAGCAATTCACAAACTGGCAGAGTGATAAAGGACAACTATCGTCCAAAAATCTGTTGAGGGAAGTCAACGAGGCGGACTTGAAAGTGAGGCAAAATAGCAGGAAACAGATTTCAAGAGGTACGTTGGAATCGCCTGTAAAGCACAGGAAGAGGGGCACAACTTGGACAATGGTGCACTTGGCCAAAAAGGGCGTATGCGTTTTCTCCTGAATATATTCAGGAGAAAACGCATACGCCCTTTTTGGCCAAGCAAGCAAGCGGGCAATGCAAATCTGCACTACAAAGAAGTATCACTTCCCACCGGTCAAAAGGGACATCCACAAAATGTGTAAAAACCAGAAAGGCAAGACAGGCCCTGGAGAACAGGGAGCCTTGTTATGCTGATGGGCGGGATGTAAATTGCCAACTGCCTCACTGGAGGAGTGCATTGTGTTCCCTAAACAAGTAAACAACAGAGCTACAGAGCCAAGGCCACTTCCAGTCTAGGGAATATACCTGGGGAAAACTGAAAATCAATAAGAAAGAGCCACCTCCAAATTTAGGGCTGCACTGGCTACAAGAACCTCAACTTGGGTACACCTTAAATATCCCAGGAAATATAAAAATGGTTCAAAACATTGTGGTACTTACGTACGATGGAATATCCCTCAGCCATGAAATCAATGTCATAAGACCAGTAGCAGCAAAGTGAGTGGATTCAGGTACGATGATTCTAAGTGAAATAAGTCACACAGAAAAAGAAACTTATCATAAGATATCACTTAGGAAGATCCTGTAAACATGGCTACACGTGAACTGAGTTAGGAAAGAGAACAGAGTCTCACATTTAGAAAACACTCTTATGCCTGCATAAAGGGGAAGGAGAGGTGGGGTGATGCATAAAACCAGAGTTTGATATAAGCACAGGGACCGTTCCAAAAACCAACTTTGGAATAGACAAGACCTACACCTTCCTCAGTGAAAGAGACTCAAAACCCCATATTTCCCACAGAGGAATATATCTGACTAGTAAGAATCTTAAAACCTATGTATTGATATGACTCCATAAGGGAATCAAGTGTGTCTAGAGTGGCATAAACATGGCAGCGAGAATCAGCTCAAACCCACTATAAAAAGGAATTTCAAAAGCAAAACCAAAAAACAGGGAAATTCTTTACAATTCCTTCAGGGTGTCTGAGGAAACCTGGAAAGACCCTATCTACAATGACAGCTGGATGTGGCATAAGGCTGGACACTTGGGACTGAGAGGATTGGTGAGATTGGGTGAGCAAATGCAGACCCTTTCAAGCAATAATGCATGGCCCCCATTCCATGGGTCCCAACTCTCCAGGTTCAAGGGAATATTACTACAGCTATAACATGTACAGGAAACCTAGAGAATGGACACACTGTGAATACGAAAGGTTTCTAAAACTCAATGAATAGTCCCTCTCCTGGTGCTCCAGTTTGACTTTCCAACTGCCTTACTATCAATCTCCCAACTTGGACAGACAGGCCCTTTAACCTCCTGGTTTGCACAGGTTCCCAATTTGGCAGAGGATGGAAGGGACGAGGGAGAACCCATGAGAGAGTAGCTGTTAGGCATTTGGACGGGCACATGTCACTCTAATTTCCCGGCAGGAAGAAGAATTAACCAAAGTCTCAGCCACCCACCGGGAACCAGTATAGGACATGATCCAAAATTTCGGACTTGCGTTCAGCTCACAAAAAACGAGTTGAGAAATGGAGCTCAGGGGCACAGCAATTCACAAACTGGCAGAGTGATAAAGGACAACTATCGTCCAAAAATCTGTTGAGGGAAGTCAACGAGGCGGACTTGAAAGTGAGGCAAAATAGCAGGAAACAGATTTCAAGAGGTACGTTGGAATCGCCTGTAAAGCACAGGAAGAGGGGCACAACTTGGACAATGGTGCACTTGGCCAAAAAGGGCGTATGCGTTTTCTCCTGAATATATTCAGGAGAAAACGCATACGCCCTTTTTGGCCAAGCAAGCAAGCGGGCAATGCAAATCTGCACTACAAAGAAGTATCACTTCCCACCGGTCAAAAGGGACATCCACAAAATGTGTAAAAACCAGAAAGGCAAGACAGGCCCTGGAGAACAGGGAGCCTTGTTATGCTGATGGGCGGGATGTAAATTGCCAACTGCCTCACTGGAGGAGTGCATTGTGTTCCCTAAAACAAGTAAACAACAGAGCTACAGAGCCAAGGCCACTTCCAGTCTAGGGAATATACCTGGGGAAAACTGAAAATCAATAAGAAAGAGCCACCTCCAAATTTAGGGCTGCACTGGCTACAAGAACCTCAACTTGGGTACACCTTAAATATCCCAGGAAATATAAAAATGGTTCAAAACATTGTGGTACTTACGTACGATGGAATATCCCTCAGCCATGAAATCAATGTCATAAGACCAGTAGCAGCAAAGTGAGTGGATTCAGGTACGATGATTCTAAGTGAAATAAGTCACACAGAAAAAGAAACTTATCATAAGATATCACTTATGAAGATCCTGTAAACATGGCTACATGTGAACTGAGTTAGGAAAGAGAACAGAGTCTCACATTTAGGAAACACTCTTATGCCTGCATAAAGGGGAAGGAGAGGTGGGGTGATGCATAAAACCAGAGTTTGATATAAGCACAGGGACCGTTTCAAAAACCAACTTTGGAATTGACAAGACCGACACCTTCCTCAGTGAAAGAGACTCAAAACCCCATATTTCCCACAGAGGAATATATCTGACTAGTAAGAATCTTAAAACCTATGTATTGATATGTCTCCATAAGGGAATCAAGTGTGTCTAGAGTGGCATAAACATGGCAGCGAGAATCAGCTCAAACCCACTATAAAAAGGAATTTCAAAAGCAAAACCAAAAAACAGGGAAATTCTTTACAATTCCTTCAGGGTGTCTGAGGAAACCTGGAAAGACCCTATCTACAATGACAGCTGGATGTGGCATAAGGCTGGACACTTGGGACTGAGAGGATTGGTGAGATTGGGTGAGCAAATGCAGACCCTTTCAAGCAATAATGCATGGCCCCCATTCCATGGGTCCCAACTCTCCAGGTTCAAGGGAATATTACTACAGCTATAACATGTACAGGAAACCTAGAGAATGGACACACTGTGAATACGAAAGGTTTCTAAAACTCAACGAATAGTCCCTCTCCTGGTGCTCCAGTTTGACTTTCCAACTGCCTTACTATCAATCTCCCAACTTGGAGAGACAGGCCCTTTAACCTCCTGGTTTGCACAGGTTCCCAATTTGGCAGAGGATGGAAGGGACGAGGGAGAACCCATGAGAGAGTAGCTGTTAGGCATTTGGACGGGCACATGTCACTCTAATTTCCCGGCAGGAAGAAGAATTAACAAAAGTCTCAGCCACCCACCGGGAACCAGTATAGGACATGATCCAAAATTTTGGACTTGCGTTCAGCTCACAAAAAACGAGTTGAGAAATGGAGCTCAGGGGCACAGCAATTCACAAACTGGCAGAGTGATAAAGGACAACTATCGTCCAAAAATCTGTTGAGGGAAGTCAACGAGGCGGACTTGAAAGCGAGGCAAAATAGCAGGAAACAGATTTCAAGAGGTACCTTGGAATCGCCTGTAAAGCACAGGAAGAGGGGCACAACTTGGACAATGGTGCACTTGGCCAAAAAGGGCGTATGCGCTTTCTCCTGAATATATTCAGGAGAAAACGCATACGCCCTTTTTGGCCAAGCAAGCAAGCGGGCAATGCAAATCTGCACTACAAAGAAGTATCACTTCCCACCGGTCAAAAGGGACATCCACAAAATGTGTAAAAACCAGATAGGCAAGACAGGCCCTGGAGAACAGGGAGCCTTGTTATGCTGATGGGCGGGATGTAAATTGCCAACTGCCTCACTGGAGGAGTGCATTGTGTTCCCTAAAACAAGTAAACAACAGAGCTACAGAGCCAAGGCCACTTCCAGTCTAGGGAATATACCTGGGGAAAACTGAAAATCAATAAGAAGAGCCACCTCCAAAGTTAGGGCTGCACTGGCTACAAGAACCTCAACTTGGGTACACCTTAAATATCCCAGGAAATATAAAAATGGTTCAAAACATTGTGGTACTTACGTACGATGGAATATCCCTCAGCCATGAAATCAATGTCATAAGACCAGTAGCAGCAAAGTGAGTGGATTCAGGTACGATGATTCTAAGTGAAATAAGTCACACAGAAAAAGAAACTTATCATAAGATATCACTTAGGAAGATCCTGTAAACATGGCTACACGTGAACTGAGTTAGGAAAGAGAACAGAGTCTCACATTTAGAAAACACTCTTATGCCTGCATAAAGGGGAAGGAGAGGTGGGGTGATGCATAAAACCAGAGTTTGATATAAGCACAGGGACCGTTTCAAAAACCAACTTTGGAATAGACAAGACCTACACCTTCCTCAGTGAAAGAGACTCAAAACCCCATATTTCCCACAGAGGAATATATCTGACTAGTAAGAATCTTAAAACCTATGTATTGATATGACTCCATAAGGGAATCAAGTGTGTCTAGAGTGGCATAAACATGGCAGCGAGAATCAGCTCAAACCCACTATAAAAAGGAATTTCAAAAGCAAAACCAAAAAACAGGGAAATTCTTTACAATTCCTTCAGGGTGTCTGAGGAAACCTGGAAAGACCCTATCTACAATGACAGCTGGATGTGGCATAAGGCTGGACACTTGGGACTGAGAGGATTGGTGAGATTGGGTGAGCAAATGCAGACCCTTTCAAGCAATAATGCATGGCCCCCATTCCA
Source organism: Mesoplodon densirostris (assembly GCF_025265405.1). Classification (NCBI taxonomy): domain Eukaryota; kingdom Metazoa; phylum Chordata; class Mammalia; order Artiodactyla; family Ziphiidae; genus Mesoplodon; species Mesoplodon densirostris. The sequence continues at coordinate 185,340,424 of NC_082663.1, read as the reverse complement.
TGGGTCCCAACTCTCCAGGTTCAAGGGAATATTACTACAGCTATAACATGTACAGGAAACCTAGAGAATGGACACACTGTGAATACGAAAGGTTTCTAAAACTCAATGAATAGTCCCTCTCCTGGTGCTCCAGTTTGACTTTCCAACTGCCTTACTATCAATCTCCCAACTTGGACAGACAGGCCCTTTAACCTCCTGGTTTGCACAGGTTCCCAATTTGGCAGAGGATGGAAGGGACGAGGGAGAACCCATGAGAGAGTAGCTGTTAGGCATTTGGACGGGCACATGTCACTCTAATTTCCCGGCAGGAAGAAGAATTAACCAAAGTCTCAGCCACCCACCGGGAACCAGTATAGGACATGATCCAAAATTTCGGACTTGCGTTCAGCTCACAAAAAACGAGTTCAGAAATGGAGCTCAGGGGCACAGCAATTCACAAACTGGCAGATTGATAAAGGACAACTATCGTCCAAAAATCTGTTGAGGGAAGTCAACGAGGCGGACTTGAAAGTGAGGCAAAATAGCAGGAAACAGATTTCAAGAGGTACGTTGGAATCACCTGTAAAGCACAGGAAGAGGGGCACAACTTGGACAATGGTGCACTTGGCCAAAAAGGGCGTATGCGTTTTCTCCTGAATATATTCAGGAGAAAACGCATACGCCCTTTTTGGCCAAGCAAGCAAGCGGGCAATGCAAATCTGCACTACAAAGAAGTATCACTTCCCACCGGTCAAAAGGGACATCCACAAAATGTGTAAAAACCAGAAAGGCAAGACAGGCCCTGGAGAACAGGGAGCCTTGTTATGCTGATGGGCGGGATGTAAATTGCCAACTGCCTCACTGGAGGAGTGCATTGTGTTCCCTAAACAAGTAAACAACAGAGCTACAGAGCCAAGGCCACTTCCAGTCTAGGGAATATACCTGGGGAAAACTGAAAATCAATAAGAAAGAGCCACCTCCAAATTTAGGGCTGCACTGGCTACAAGAACCTCAACTTGGGTACACCTTAAATATCCCAGGAAATATAAAAATGGTTCAAAACATTGTGGTACTTACGTACGATGGAATATCCCTCAGCCATGAAATCAATGTCATAAGACCAGTAGCAGCAAAGTGAGTGGATTCAGGTACGATGATTCTAAGTGAAATAAGTCACACAGAAAAAGAAACTTATCATAAGATATCACTTAGGAAGATCCTGTAAACATGGCTACACGTGAACTGAGTTAGGAAAGAGAACAGAGTCTCACATTTAGAAAACACTCTTATGCCTGCATAAAGGGGAAGGAGAGGTGGGGTGATGCATAAAACCAGAGTTTGATATAAGCACAGGAACCGTTTCAAAAACCAACTTTGGAATAGACAAGACCTACACCTTCCTCAGTGAAAGAGACTCAAAACCCCATATTTCCCACAGAGGAATATATCTGACTAGTAAGAATCTTAAAACCTATGTATTGATATGACTCCATAAGGGAATCAAGTGTGTCTAGAGTGGCATAAACATGGCAGCGAGAATCAGCTCAAACCCACTATAAAAAGGAATTTCAAAAGCAAAACCAAAATACAGGGAAATTCTTTACAATTCCTTCAGGGTGTCTGAGGAAACCTGGAAAGACCCTATCTACAATGACAGCTGGATGTGGCATAAGGCTGGACACTTGGGACTGAGAGGATTGGTGAGATTGGGTGAGCAAATGCAGACCCTTTCAAGCAATAATGCATGGCCCCCATTCCATGGGTCCCAACTCTCCAGGTTCAAGGGAATATTACTACAGCTATAACATGTACAGGAAACCTAGAGAATGGACACACTGTGAATACGAAAGGTTTCTAAAACTCAATGAATAGTCCCTCTCCTGGTGCTCCAGTTTGACTTTCCAACTGCCTTACTATCAATCTCCCAACTTGGACAGACAGGCCCTTTAACCTCCTGGTTTGCACAGGTTCCCAATTTGGCAGAGGATGGAAGGGACGAGGGAGAACCCATGAGAGAGTAGCTGTTAGGCATTTGGACGGGCACATGTCACTCTAATTTCCCGGCAGGAAGAAGAATTAACCAAAGTCTCAGCCACCCACCGGGAACCAGTATAGGACATGATCCAAAATTTCGGACTTGCGTTCAGCTCACAAAAAACGAGTTCAGAAATGGAGCTCAGGGGCACAGCAATTCACAAACTGGCAGATTGATAAAGGACAACTATCGTCCAAAAATCTGTTGAGGGAAGTCAACGAGGCGGACTTGAAAGTGAGGCAAAATAGCAGGAAACAGATTTCAAGATGTACGTTGGAATCACCTGTAAAGCACAGGAAGAGGGGCACAACTTGGACAATGGTGCACTTGGCCAAAAAGGGCGTATGCGTTTTCTCCTGAATATATTCAGGAGAAAACGCATACGCCCTTTTTGGCCAAGCAAGCAAGCGGGCAATGCAAATCTGCACTGCAAAGAAGTATCACTTCCCACCGGTCAAAAGGGACATCCACAAAATGTGTAAAAACCAGAAAGGCAAGACAGGCCCTGGAGAACAGGGAGCCTTGTTATGCTGATGGGCGGGATGTAAATTGCCAACTGCCTCACTGGAGGAGTGCATTGTGTTCCCTAAACAAGTAAACAACAGAGCTACAGAGCCAAGGCCACTTCCAGTCTAGGGAATATACCTGGGGAAAACTGAAAATCAATAAGAAAGAGCCACCTCCAAATTTAGGGCTGCACTGGCTACAAGAACCTCAACTTGGGTACACCTTAAATATCCCAGGAAATATAAAAATGGTTCAAAACATTGTGGTACTTACGTACGATGGAATATCCCTCAGCCATGAAATCAATGTCATAAGACCAGTAGCAGCAAAGTGAGTGGATTCAGGTACGATGATTCTAAGTGAAATAAGTCACACAGAAAAAGAAACTTATCATAAGATATCACTTAGGAAGATCCTGTAAACATGGCTACACGTGAACTGAGTTAGGAAAGAGAACAGAGTCTCACATTTAGAAAACACTCTTATGCCTGCATAAAGGGGAAGGAGAGGTGGGGTGATGCATAAAACCAGAGTTTGATATAAGCACAGGGACCGTTCCAAAAACCAACTTTGGAATAGACAAGACCTACACCTTCCTCAGTGAAAGAGACTCAAAACCCCATATTTCCCACAGAGGAATATATCTGACTAGTAAGAATCTTAAAACCTATGTATTGATATGACTCCATAAGGGAATCAAGTGTGTCTAGAGTGGCATAAACTTGGCAGCGAGAATCAGCTCAAACCCACTATAAAAAGGAATTTCAAAAGCAAAACCAAAAAACAGGGAAATTCTTTACAATTCCTTCAGGGTGTCTGAGGAAACCTGGAAAGACCCTATCTACAATGACAGCTGGATGTGGCATAAGGCTGGACACTTGGGACTGAGAGGATTGGTGAGATTGGGTGAGCAAATGCAGACCCTTTCAAGCAATAATGCATGGCCCCCATTCCATGGGTCCCAACTCTCCAGGTTCAAGGGAATATTACTACAGCTATAACATGTACAGGAAACCTAGAGAATGGACACACTGTGAATACGAAAGGTTTCTAAAACTCAATGAATAGTCCCTCTCCTGGTGCTCCAGTTTGACTTTCCAACTGCCTTACTATCAATCTCCCAACTTGGACAGACAGGCCCTTTAACCTCCTGGTTTGCACAGGTTCCCAATTTGGCAGAGGATGGAAGGGACGAGGGAGAACCCATGAGAGAGTAGCTGTTAGGCATTTGGACGGGCACATGTCACTCTAATTTCCCGGCAGGAAGAAGAATTAACCAAAGTCTCAGCCACCCACCGGGAACCAGTATAGGGCATGATCCAAAATTTTGGACTTGCGTTCAGCTCACAAAAAGCGAGTTGAGAAATGGAGCTCAGGGGCACAGCAATTCACAAACTGGCAGAGTGATAAAGGACAACTATCGTCCAAAAATCTGTTGAGGGAAGTCAACGAGGCGGACTTGAAAGTGAGGCAAAATAGCAGGAAACAGATTTCAGGAGGTACATTGGAATCGCCTGTAAAGCACAGGAAGAGGGGCACAACTTGGACAATGGTGCACTTGGCCAAAAAGGGCGTATGCGTTTTCTCCTGAATATATTCAGGAGAAAACGCATACGCCCTTTTTGGCCAAGCAAGCAAGCGGGCAATGCAAATCTGCACTACAAAGAAGTATCACTTCCCACCGGTCAAAAGGGACATCCACAAAATGTGTAAAAACCAGAAAGGCAAGACAGGCCCTGGAGAACAGGGAGCCTTGTTATGCTGATGGGCGGGATGTAAATTGCCAACTGCCTCACTGGAGGAGTGCATTGTGTTCCCTAAAACAAGTAAACAACAGAGCTACAGAGCCAAGGCCACTTCCAGTCTAGGGAATATACCTGGGGAAAACTGAAAATCAATAAGAAAGAGCCACCTCCAAATTTAGGGCTGCACTGGCTACAAGAACCTCAACTTGGGTACACCTTAAATATCCCAGGAAATATAAAAATGGTTCAAAACATTGTGGTACTTACGTACGATGGAATATCCCTCAGCCATGAAATCAATGTCATAAGACCAGTAGCAGCAAAGTGAGTGGATTCAGGTACGATGATTCTAAGTGAAATAAGTCACACAGAAAAAGAAACTTATCATAAGATATCACTTATGATGATCCTGTAAACATGGCTACATGTGAACTGAGTTAGGAAAGAGAACAGAGTCTCACATTTAGAAAACACTCTTATGCCTGCATAAAGGGGAAGGAGAGGTGGGGTGATGCATAAAACCAGAGTTTGATATAAGCACAGGGACCGTTTCAAAAACCAACTTTGGAATTGACAAGACCGACACCTTCCTCAGTGAAAGAGACTCAATACCCCATATTTCCCACAGAGGAATATATCTGACTAGTAAGAATCTTAAAACCTATGTATTGATATGTCTCCATAAGGGAATCAAGTGTGTCTAGAGTGGCATAAACATGGCAGCGAGAATCAGCTCAAACCCACTATAAAAAGGAATTTCAAAAGCAAAACCAAAAAACAGGGAAATTCTTTACAATTCCTTCAGGGTGTCTGAGGAAACCTGGAAAGACCCTATCTACAATGACAGCTGGATGTGGCATAAGGCTGGACACTTGGGACTGAGAGGATTGGTGAGATTGGGTGAGCAAATGCAGACCCTTTCAAGCAATAATGCATGGCCCCCATTCCATGGGTCCCAACTCTCCAGGTTCAAGGGAATATTACTACAGCTATAACATGTACAGGAAACCTAGAGAATGGACACACTGTGAATACGAAAGGTTTCTAAAACTCAACGAATAGTCCCTCTCCTGGTGCTCCAGTTTGACTTTCCAACTGCCTTACTATCAATCTCCCAACTTGGAGAGACAGGCCCTTTAACCTCCTGGTTTGCACAGGTTCCCAATTTGGCAGAGGATGGAAGGGACGAGGGAGAACCCATGAGAGAGTAGCTGTTAGGCATTTGGACGGGCACATGTCACTCTAATTTCCCGGCAGGAAGAAGAATTAACAAAAGTCTCAGCCACCCACCGGGAACCAGTATAGGACATCATCCAAAGTTTTGGACTTGCGTTCAGCTCACAAAAAACGAGTTGAGAAATGGAGCTCAGGGGCACAGCAATTCACAAACTGGCAGAGTGATAAAGGACAACTATCGTCCAAAAATCTGTTGAGGGAAGTCAACGAGGCGGACTTGAAAGCGAGGCAAAATATCAGGAAACAGATTTCAAGAGGTACCTTGGAATCGCCTGTAAAGCACAGGAAGAGGGGCACAACTTGGACAATGGTGCACTTGGCCAAAAAGGGCGTATGCGTTTTCTCCTGAATATATTCAGGAGAAAACGCATACGCCCTTTTTGGCCAAGCAAGCAAGCGGGCAATGCAAATCTGCACTACAAAGAAGTATCACTTCCCACCGGTCAAAAGGGACATCCACAAAATGTGTAAAAACCAGAAAGGCAAGACAGGCCCTGGAGAACAGGGAGCCTTGTTATGCTGATGGGCGGGATGTAAATTGCCAACTGCCTCACTGGAGGAGTGCATTGTGTTCCCTAAAACAAGTAAACAACAGAGCTACAGAGCCAAGGCCACTTCCAGTCTAGGGAATATACCTGGGGAAAACTGAAAATCAATAAGAAGAGCCACCTCCAAATTTAGGGTTGCACTGGCTACAAGAACCTCAACTTGGGTACACCTTAAATATCCCAGGAAATATAAAAATGGTTCAAAACATTGTGGTACTTACGTACGATGGAATATCCCTCAGCCATGAAATCAATGTCATAAGACCAGTAGCAGCAAAGTGAGTGGATTCAGGTACGATGATTCTAAGTGAAATAAGTCACACAGAAAAAGAAACTTATCATAAGATATCACTTAGGAAGATCCTGTAAACATGGCTACACGTGAACTGAGTTAGGAAAGAGAACAGAGTCTCACATTTAGAAAACACTCTTATGCCTGCATAAAGGGGAAGGAGAGGTGGGGTGATGCATAAAACCAGAGTTTGATATAAGCACAGGGACCGTTCCAAAAACCAACTTTGGAATAGACAAGACCTACACCTTCCTCAGTGAAAGAGACTCAAAACCCCATATTTCCCACAGAGGAATATATCTGACTAGTAAGAATCTTAAAACCTATGTATTGATATGACTCCATAAGGGAATCAAGTGTGTCTAGAGTGGCATAAACATGGCAGCGAGAATCAGCTCAAACCCACTATAAAAAGGAATTTCAAAAGCAAAACCAAAAAACAGGGAAATTCTTTACAATTCCTTCAGGGTGTCTGAGGAAACCTGGAAAGACCCTATCTACAATGACAGCTGGATGTGGCATAAGGCTGGACACTTGGGACTGAGAGGATTGGTGAGATTGGGTGAGCAAATGCAGACCCTTTCAAGCAATAATGCATGGCCCCCATTCCATGGGTCCCAACTCTCCAGGTTCAAGGGAATATTACTACAGCTATAACATGTACAGGAAACCTAGAGAATGGACACACTGTGAATACGAAAGGTTTCTAAAACTCAACGAATAGTCCCTCTCCTGGTGCTCCAGTTTGACTTTCCAACTGCCTTACTATCAATCTCCCAACTTGGACAGACAGGCCCTTTAACCTCCTGGTTTGCACAGGTTCCCAATTTGGCAGAGGATGGAAGGGACGAGGGAGAACCCATGAGAGAGTAGCTGTTAGGCATTTGGACGGGCACATGTCACTCTAATTTCCCGGCAGGAAGAAGAATTAACCAAAGTCTCAGCCACCCACCGGGAACCAGTATAGGACATGATCCAAAATTTCGGACTTGCGTTCAGCTCACAAAAAACGAGTTGAGAAATGGAGCTCAGGGGCACAGCAATTCACAAACTGGCAGAGTGATAAAGGACAACTATCGTCCAAAAATCTGTTGAGGGAAGTCAACGAGGCGGACTTGAAAGTGAGGCAAAATAGCAGGAAACAGATTTCAAGAGGTACGTTGGAATCGCCTGTAAAGCACAGGAAGAGGGGCACAACTTGGACAATGGTGCACTTGGCCAAAAAGGGCGTATGCGTTTTCTCCTGAATATATTCAGGAGAAAACGCATACGCCCTTTTTGGCCAAGCAAGCAAGCGGGCAATGCAAATCTGCACTACAAAGAAGTATCACTTCCCACCGGTCAAAAGGGACATCCACAAAATGTGTAAAAACCAGAAAGGCAAGACAGGCCCTGGAGAACAGGGAGCCTTGTTATGCTGATGGGCGGGATGTAAATTGCCAACTGCCTCACTGGAGGAGTGCATTGTGTTCCCTAAAACAAGTAAACAACAGAGCTACAGAGCCAAGGCCACTTCCAGTCTAGGGAATATACCTGGGGAAAACTGAAAATCAATAAGAAAGAGCCACCTCCAAATTTAGGGCTGCACTGGCTACAAGAACCTCAACTTGGGTACACCTTAAATATCCCAGGAAATATAAAAATGGTTCAAAACATTGTGGTACTTACGTACGATGGAATATCCCTCAGCCATGAAATCAATGTCATAAGACCAGTAGCAGCAAAGTGAGTGGATTCAGGTACGATGATTCTAAGTGAAATAAGTCACACAGAAAAAGAAACTTATCATAAGATATCACTTATGAAGATCCTGTAAACATGGCTACATGTGAACGGAGTTAGGAAAGAGAACAGAGTCTCACATTTAGAAAACACTCTTATGCCTGCATAAAGGGGAAGGAGAGGTGGGGTGATGCATAAAACCAGAGTTTGATATAAGCACAGGGACCGTTTCAAAAACCAACTTTGGAATTGACAAGACCGACACCTTCCTCAGTGAAAGAGACTCAAAACCCCATATTTCCCACAGAGGAATATATCTGACTAGTAAGAATCTTAAAACCTATGTATTGATATGTCTCCATAAGTGAATCAAGTGTGTCTAGAGTGGCATAAACATGGCAGCGAGAATCAGCTCAAACCCACTATAAAAAGGAATTTCAAAAGCAAAACCAAAAAACAGGGAAATTCTTTACAATTCCTTCAGGGTGTCTGAGGAAACCTGGAAAGACCCTATCTACAATGACAGCTGGATGTGGCATAAGGCTGGACACTTGGGACTGAGAGGATTGGTGAGATTGGGTGAGCAAATGCAGACCCTTTCAAGCAATAATGCATGGCCCCCATTCCATGGGTCCCAACTCTCCAGGTTCAAGGGAATATTACTACAGCTATAACATGTACAGGAAACCTAGAGAATGGACACACTGTGAATACGAAAGGTTTCTAAAACTCAACGAATAGTCCCTCTCCTGGTGCTCCAGTTTGACTTTCCAACTGCCTTACTATCAATCTCCCAACTTGGACAGACAGGCCCTTTAACCTCCTGGTTTGCACAGGTTCCCAATTTGGCAGAGGATGGAAGGGACGAGGGAGAACCCATGAGAGAGTAGCTGTTAGGCATTTGGACGGGCACATGTCACTCTAATTTCCCGGCAGGAAGAAGAATTAACAAAAGTCTCAGCCACCCACCGGGAACCAGTATAGGACATGATCCAAAATTTTGGACTTGCGTTCAGCTCACAAAAAACGAGTTGAGAAATGGAGCTCAGGGGCACAGCAATTCACAAACTGGCAGAGTGATAAAGGACAACTATCGTCCAAAAATCTGTTGAGGGAAGTCAACGAGGCGGACTTGAAAGCGAGGCAAAATAGCAGGAAACAGATTTCAAGAGGTACCTTGGAATCGCCTGTAAAGCACAGGAAGAGGGGCACAACTTGGACAATGGTGCACTTGGCCAAAAAGGGCGTATGCGTTTTCTCCTGAATATATTCAGGAGAAAACGCATACGCCCTTTTTGGCCAAGCAAGCAAGCGGGCAATGCAAATCTGCACTACAAAGAAGTATCACTTCCCACCGGTCAAAAGGGACATCCACAAAATGTGTAAAAACCAGAAAGGCAAGACAGGCCCTGGAGAACAGGGAGCCTTGTTATGCTGATGGGCGGGATGTAAATTGCCAACTGCCTCACTGGAGGAGTGCATTGTGTTCCCTAAAACAAGTAAACAACAGAGCTACAGAGCCAAGGCCACTTCCAGTCTAGGGAATATACCTGGGGAAAACTGAAAATCAATAAGAAGAGCCACCTCCAAATTTAGGGCTGCACTGGCTACAAGAACCTCAACTTGGGTACACCTTAAATATCCCAGGAAATATAAAAATGGTTCAAAACATTGTGGTACTTACGTACGATGGAATATCCCTCAGCCATGAAATCAATGTCATAAGACCAGTAGCAGCAAAGTGAGTGGATTCAGGTACGATGATTCTAAGTGAAATAAGTCACACAGAAAAAGAAACTTATCATAAGATATCACTTAGGAAGATCCTGTAAACATGGCTACACGTGAACTGAGTTAGGAAAGAGAACAGAGTCTCACATTTAGAAAACACTCTTATGCCTGCATAAAGGGGAAGGAGAGGTGGGGTGATGCATAAAACCAGAGTTTGATATAAGCACAGGGACCGTTTCAAAAACCAACTTTGGAATAGACAAGACCTACACCTTCCTCAGTGAAAGAGACTCAAAACCCCATATTTCCCACAGAGGAATATATCTGACTAGTAAGAATCTTAAAACCTATGTATTGATATGACTCCATAAGGGAATCAAGTGTGTCTAGAGTGGCATAAACATGGCAGCGAGAATCAGCTCAAACCCACTATAAAAAGGAATTTCAAAAGCAAAACCAAAAAACAGGGAAATTCTTTACAATTCCTTCAGGGTGTCTGAGGAAACCTGGAAAGACCCTATCTACAATGACAGCTGGATGTGGCATAAGGCTGGACACTTGGGACTGAGAGGATTGGTGAGATTGGGTGAGCAAATGCAGACCCTTTCAAGCAATAATGCATGGCCCCCATTCCATGGGTCCCAACTCTCCAGGTTCAAGGGAATATTACTACAGCTATAACATGTACAGGAAACCTAGAGAATGGACACACTGTGAATACGAAAGGTTTCTAAAACTCAATGAATAGTCCCTCTCCTGGTGCTCCAGTTTGACTTTCCAACTGCCTTACTATCAATCTCCCAACTTGGACAGACAGGCCCTTTAACCTCCTGGTTTGCACAGGTTCCCAATTTGGCAGAGGATGGAAGGGACGAGGGAGAACCCATGAGAGAGTAGCTGTTAGGCATTTGGACGGGCACATGTCACTCTAATTTCCCGGCAGGAAGAAGAATTAACCAAAGTCTCAGCCACCCACCGGGAACCAGTATAGGACATGATCCAAAATTTCGGACTTGCGTTCAGCTCACAAAAAACGAGTTCAGAAATGGAGCTCAGGGGCACAGCAATTCACAAACTGGCAGATTGATAAAGGACAACTATCGTCCAAAAATCTGTTGAGGGAAGTCAACGAGGCGGACTTGAAAGTGAGGCAAAATAGCAGGAAACAGATTTCAAGAGGTACGTTGGAATCACCTGTAAAGCACAGGAAGAGGGGCACAACTTGGACAATGGTGCACTTGGCCAAAAAGGGCGTATGCGTTTTCTCCTGAATATATTCAGGAGAAAACGCATACGCCCTTTTTGGCCAAGCAAGCAAGCGGGCAATGCAAATCTGCACTACAAAGAAGTATCACTTCCCACCGGTCAAAAGGGACATCCACAAAATGTGTAAAAACCAGAAAGGCAAGACAGGCCCTGGAGAACAGGGAGCCTTGTTATGCTGATGGGCGGGATGTAAATTGCCAACTGCCTCACTGGAGGAGTGCATTGTGTTCCCTAAACAAGTAAACAACAGAGCTACAGAGCCAAGGCCACTTCCAGTCTAGGGAATATACCTGGGGAAAACTGAAAATCAATAAGAAAGAGCCACCTCCAAATTTAGGGCTGCACTGGCTACAAGAACCTCAACTTGGGTACACCTTAAATATCCCAGGAAATATAAAAATGGTTCAAAACATTGTGGTACTTACGTACGATGGAATATCCCTCAGCCATGAAATCAATGTCATAAGACCAGTAGCAGCAAAGTGAGTGGATTCAGGTACGATGATTCTAAGTGAAATAAGTCACACAGAAAAAGAAACTTATCATAAGATATCACTTATGAAGATCCTGTAAACATGGCTACACGTGAACTGAGTTACAAAATAGAACAGAGTCTCACATTTAGAAAACACTCTTATGCCTGCATAAAGGGGAAGGAGAGGTGGGGTGATGCATAAACCCAGAGTTTGATATAAGCACAGGGACCGTTCCAAAAACCAACTTTGGAATAGACAAGACCTACACCTTCCTCAGTGAAAGAGACTCAAAACCCCATATTTCCCACAGAGGAATATATCTGACTAGTAAGAATCTTAAAACCTATGTATTGATATGACTCTATAAGGGAATCAAGTGTGTCTAGAGTGGCATAAACATGGCAGCGAGAATCAGCTCAAACCCACTATAAAAAGGAATTTCAAAAGCAAAACCAAAAAACAGGGAAATTCTTTACAATTCCTTCAGGGTGTCTGAGGAAACCTGGAAAGACCCTATCTACAATGACAGCTGGATGTGGCATAAGGCTGGACACTTGGGACTGAGAGGATTGGTGAGATTGGGTGAGCAAATGCAGACCCTTTCCAGCAATAATGCATGGCCCCCATTCCATGGGTCCCAACTCTCCAGGTTCAAGGGAATATTACTACAGCTATAACATGTACAGGAAACCTAGAGAATGGACACACTGTGAATACGAAAGGTTTCTAAAACTCAATGAATAGTCCCTCTCCTGGTGCTCCAGTTTGACTTTCCAACTGCCTTACTATCAATCTCCCAACTTGGACAGACAGGCCCTTTAACCTCCTGGTTTGCACAGGTTCCCAATTTGGCAGAGGATGGAAGGGACGAGGGAGAACCCATGAGAGAGTAGCTGTTAGGCATTTGGACGGGCACATGTCACTCTAATTTCCCGGCAGGAAGAAGAATTAACCAAAGTCTCAGCCACCCACCGGGAACCAGTATAGGACATGATCCAAAATTTTGGACTTGCGTTCAGCTCACAAAAAGCGAGTTGAGAAATGGAGCTCAGGGGCACAGCAATTCACAAACTGGCAGAGTGATAAAGGACAACTATCGTCCAAAAATCTGTTGAGGGAAGTCAACGAGGCGGACTTGAAAGTGAGGCAAAATAGCAGGAAACAGATTTCAGGAGGTACATTGGAATCGCCTGTAAAGCACAGGAAGAGGGGCACAACTTGGACAATGGTGCACTTGGCCAAAAAGGGCGTATGCGTTTTCTCCTGAATATATTCAGGAGAAAACGCATACGCCCTTTTTGGCCAAGCAAGCAAGCGGGCAATGCAAATCTGCACTACAAAGAAGTATCACTTCCCACCGGTCAAAAGGGACATCCACAAAATGTGTAAAAACCAGAAAGGCAAGACAGGCCCTGGAGAACAGGGAGCCTTGTTATGCTGATGGGCGGGATGTAAATTGCCAACTGCCTCACTGGAGGAGTGCATTGTGTTCCCTAAAACAAGTAAACAACAGAGCTACAGAGCCAAGGCCACTTCCAGTCTAGGGAATATACCTGGGGAAAACTGAAAATCAATAAGAAAGAGCCACCTCCAAATTTAGGGCTGCACTGGCTACAAGAACCTCAACTTGGGTACACCTTAAATATCCCAGGAAATATAAAAATGGTTCAAAACATTGTGGTACTTACGTACGATGGAATATCCCTCAGCCATGAAATCAATGTCATAAGACCAGTAGCAGCAAAGTGAGTGGATTCAGGTACGATGATTCTAAGTGAAATAAGTCACACAGAAAAAGAAACTTATCATAAGATATCACTTATGAAGATCCTGTAAACATGGCTACATGTGAACTGAGTTAGGAAAGAGAACAGAGTCTCACATTTAGAAAACACTCTTATGCCTGCATAAAGGGGAAGGAGAGGTGGGGTGATGCATAAAACCAGAGTTTGATATAAGCACAGGGACCGTTTCAAAAACCAACTTTGGAATTGACAAGACCGACACCTTCCTCAGTGAAAGAGACTCAAAACCCCATATTTCCCACAGAGGAATATATCTGACTAGTAAGAATCTTAAAACCTATGTATTGATATGTCTCCATAAGGGAATCAAGTGTGTCTAGAGTGGCATAAACATGGCAGCGAGAATCAGCTCAAACCCACTATAAAAAGGAATTTCAAAAGCAAAACCAAAAAACAGGGAAATTCTTTACAATTCCTTCAGGGTGTCTGAGGAAACCTGGAAAGACCCTATCTACAATGACAGCTGGATGTGGCATAAGGCTGGACACTTGGGACTGAGAGGATTGGTGAGATTGGGTGAGCAAATGCAGACCCTTTCAAGCAATAATGCATGGCCCCCATTCCATGGGTCCCAACTCTCCAGGTTCAAGGGAATATTACTACAGCTATAACATGTACAGGAAACCTAGAGAATGGACACACTGTGAATACGAAAGGTTTCTAAAACTCAACGAATAGTCCCTCTCCTGGTGCTCCAGTTTGACTTTCCAACTGCCTTACTATCAATCTCCCAACTTGGAGAGACAGGCCCTTTAACCTCCTGGTTTGCACAGGTTCCCAATTTGGCAGAGGATGGAAGGGACGAGGGAGAACCCATGAGAGAGTAGCTGTTAGGCATTTGGACGGGCACATGTCACTCTAATTTCCCGGCAGGAAGAAGAATTAACCAAAGTCTCAGCCACCCACCGGGAACCAGTATAGGACATGATCCAAAATTTTGGACTTGCGTTCAGCTCACAAAAAACGAGTTGAGAAATGGAGCTCAGGGGCACAGCAATTCACAAACTGGCAGAGTGATAAAGGACAACTATCGTCCAAAAATCTGTTGAGGGAAGTCAACGAGGCGGACTTGAAAGTGAGGCAAAATAGCAGGAAACAGATTTCAAGAGGTACGTTGGAATCGCCTGTAAAGCACAGGAAGAGGGGCACAACTTGGACAATGGTGCACTTGGCCAAAAAGGGCGTATGCGTTTTCTCCTGAATATATTCAGGAGAAAACGCATACGCCCTTTTTGGCCAAGCAAGCAAGCGGGCAATGCAAATCTGCACTACAAAGAAGTATCACTTCCCACCGGTCAAAAGGGACATCCACAAAATGTGTAAAAACCAGAAAGGCAAGACAGGCCCTGGAGAACAGGGAGCCTTGTTATGCTGATGGGCGGGATGTAAATTGCCAACTGCCTCACTGGAGGAGTGCATTGTGTTCCCTAAAACAAGTAAACAACAGAGCTACAGAGCCAAGGCCACTTCCAGTCTAGGGAATATACCTGGGGAAAACTGAAAATCAATAAGAAGAGCCACCTCCAAATTTAGGGCTGCACTGGCTACAAGAACCTCAACTTGGGTACACCTTAAATATCCCAGGAAATATAAAAATGGTTCAAAACATTGTGGTACTTACGTACGATGGAATATCCCTCAGCCATGAAATCAATGTCATAAGACCAGTAGCAGCAAAGTGAGTGGATTCAGGTACGATGATTCTAAGTGAAATAAGTCACACAGAAAAAGAAACTTATCATAAGATATCACTTAGGAAGATCCTGTAAACATGGCTACACGTGAACTGAGTTAGGAAAGAGAACAGAGTCTCACATTTAGAAAACACTCTTATGCCTGCATAAAGGGGAAGGAGAGGTGGGGTGATGCATAAAACCAGAGTTTGATATAAGCACAGGGACCGTTTCAAAAACCAACTTTGGAATTGACAAGACCGACACCTTCCTCAGTGAAAGAGACTCAAAACCCCATATTTCCCACAGAGGAATATATCTGACTAGTAAGAATCTTAAAACCTATGTATTGATATGACTCCATAAGGGAATCATGTGTGTCTAGAGTGGCATAAACATGGCAGCGAGAATCAGCTCAAACCCACTATAAAAAGGAATTTCAAAAGCAAAACCAAAAAACAAGGAAATTCTTTACAATTCCTTCAGGGTGTCTGAGGAAACCTGGAAAGACCCTATCTACAATGACAGCTGGATGTGGCATAAGGCTGGACACTTGGGACTGAGAGGATTGGTGAGATTGGGTGAGCAAATGCAGACCCTTTCAAGCAATAATGCATGGCCCCCATTCCATGGGTCCCAACTCTCCAGGTTCAAGGGAATATTACTACAGCTATAACATGTACAGGAAACCTAGAGAATGGACACACTGTGAATACGAAAGGTTTCTAAAACTCAACGAATAGTCCCTCTCCTGGTGCTCCAGTTTGACTTTCCAACTGCCTTACTATCAATCTCCCAACTTGGAGAGACAGGCCCTTTAACCTCCTGGTTTGCACAGGTTCCCAATTTGGCAGAGGATGGAAGGGACGAGGGAGAACCCATGAGAGAGTAGCTGTTAGGCATTTGGACGGGCACATGTCACTCTAATTTCCCGGCAGGAAGAAGAATTAACCAAAGTCTCAGCCACCCACCGGGAACCAGTATAGGACATGATCCAAAATTTTTGACTTGCGTTCAGCTCACAAAAAACGAGTTGAGAAATGGAGCTCAGGGGCACAGCAATTCACAAACTGGCAGAGTGATAAAGGACAACTATCGTCCAAAAATCTGTTGAGGGAAGTCAACGAGGCGGACTTGAAAGTGAGGCAAAATAGCAGGAAACAGATTTCAAGAGGTACGTTGGAATCGCCTGTAAAGCACAGGAAGAGGGGCACAACTTGGACAATGGTGCACTTGGCCAAAAAGGGCGTATGCGTTTTCTCCTGAATATATTCAGGAGAAAACGCATACGCCCTTTTTGGCCAAGCAAGCAAGCGGGCAATGCAAATCTGCACTACAAAGAAGTATCACTTCCCACCGGTCAAAAGGGACATCCACAAAATGTGTAAAAACCAGAAAGGCAAGACAGGCCCTGGAGAACAGGGAGCCTTGTTATGCTGATGGGCGGGATGTCAATTGCCAACTGCCTCACTGGAGGAGTGCATTGTGTTCCCTAAAACAAGTAAACAACAGAGCTACAGAGCCAAGGCCACTTCCAGTCTAGGGAATATACCTGGGGAAAACTGAAAATCAATAAGAAAGAGCCACCTCCAAATTTAGGGCTGCACTGGCTACAAGAACCTCAACTTGGGTACACCTTAAATATCCCAGGAAATATAAAAATGGTTCAAAACATTGTGGTACTTACGTACGATGGAATATCCCTCAGCCATGAAATCAATGTCATAAGACCAGTAGCAGCAAAGTGAGTGGATTCAGGTACGATGATTCTAAGTGAAATAAGTCACACAGAAAAAGAAACTTATCATAAGATATCACTTATGAAGATCCTGTAAACATGGCTACATGTGAACTGAGTTAGGAAAGAGAACAGAGTCTCACATTTAGAAAACACTCTTATGCCTGCATAAAGGGGAAGGAGAGGTGGGGTGATGCATAAAACCAGAGTTTGATATAAGCACAGGGACCGTTTCAAAAACCAACTTTGGAATTGACAAGACCGACACCTTCCTCAGTGAAAGAGACTCAAAACCCCATATTTCCCACAGAGGAATATATCTGACTAGTAAGAATCTTAAAACCTATGTATTGATATGTCTCCATAAGGGAATCAAGTGTGTCTAGAGTGGCATAAACATGGCAGCGAGAATCAGCTCAAACCCACTATAAAAAGGAATTTCAAAAGCAAAACCAAAAAACAGGGAAATTCTTTACAATTCCTTCAGGGTGTCTGAGGAAACCTGGAAAGACCCTATCTACAATGACAGCTGGATGTGGCATAAGGCTGGACACTTGGGACTGAGAGGATTGGTGAGATTGGGTGAGCAAATGCAGACCCTTTCAAGCAATAATGCATGGCCCCCATTCCATGGGTCCCAACTCTCCAGGTTCAAGGGAATATTACTACAGCTATAACATGTACAGGAAACCTAGAGAATGGACACACTGTGAATACGAAAGGTTTCTAAAACTCAACGAATAGTCCCTCTCCTGGTGCTCCAGTTTGACTTTCCAACTGCCTTACTATCAATCTCCCAAATTGGAGAGACAGGCCCTTTAACCTCCTGGTTTGCACAGGTTCCCAATTTGGCAGAGGATGGAAGGGACGAGGGAGAACCCATGAGAGAGTAGCTGTTAGGCATTTGGACGGGCACATGTCACTCTAATTTCCTGGCAGGAAGAAGAATTAACCAAAGTCTCAGCCACCCACCGGGAACCAGTATAGGACATGATCCAAAATTTTGGACTTGCGTTCAGCTCACAAAAAACGAGTTGAGAAATGGAGCTCAGGGGCACAGCAATTCACAAACTGGCAGAGTGATAAAGGACAACTATCGTCCAAAAATCTGTTGAGGGAAGTCAACGAGGCGGACTTGAAAGCGAGGCAAAATAGCAGGAAACAGATTTCAAGAGGTACCTTGGAATCGCCTGTAAAGCACAGGAAGAGGGGCACAACTTGGACAATGGTGCACTTGGCCAAAAAGGGCGTATGCGCTTTCTCCTGAATATATTCAGGAGAAAACGCATACGCCCTTTTTGGCCAAGCAAGCAAGCGGGCAATGCAAATCTGCACTACAAAGAAGTATCACTTCCCACCGGTCAAAAGGGACATCCACAAAATGTGTAAAAACCAGAAAGGCAAGACAGGCCCTGGAGAACAGGGAGCCTTGTTATGCTGATGGGCGGGATGTAAATTGCCAACTGCCTCACTGGAGGAGTGCATTGTGTTCCCTAAAACAAGTAAACAACAGAGCTACAGAGCCAAGGCCACTTCCAGTCTAGGGAATATACCTGGGGAAAACTGAAAATCAATAAGAAGAGCCACCTCCAAATTTAGGGCTGCACTGGCTACAAGAACCTCAACTTGGGTACACCTTAAATATCCCAGGAAATATAAAAATGGTTCAAAACATTGTGGTACTTACGTACG
Source organism: Mesoplodon densirostris (assembly GCF_025265405.1). Classification (NCBI taxonomy): domain Eukaryota; kingdom Metazoa; phylum Chordata; class Mammalia; order Artiodactyla; family Ziphiidae; genus Mesoplodon; species Mesoplodon densirostris. The sequence goes on along the minus strand of NC_082663.1, from coordinate 185,321,979 downwards.
ATGGAATATCCCTCAGCCATGAAATCAATGTCATAAGACCAGTAGCAGCAAAGTGAGTGGATTCAGGTACGATGATTCTAAGTGAAATAAGTCACACAGAAAAAGAAACTTATCATAAGATATCACTTAGGAAGATCCTGTAAACATGGCTACACGTGAACTGAGTTAGGAAAGAGAACAGAGTCTCACATTTAGAAAACACTCTTATGCCTGCATAAAGGGGAAGGAGAGGTGGGGTGATGCATAAAACCAGAGTTTGATATAAGCACAGGGACCGTTTCAAAAACCAACTTTGGAATTGACAAGACCGACACCTTCCTCAGTGAAAGAGACTCAAAACCCCATATTTCCCACAGAGGAATATATCTGACTAGTAAGAATCTTAAAACCTATGTATTGATATGACTCCATAAGGGAATCATGTGTGTCTAGAGTGGCATAAACATGGCAGCGAGAATCAGCTCAAACCCACTATAAAAAGGAATTTCAAAAGCAAAACCAAAAAACAAGGAAATTCTTTACAATTCCTTCAGGGTGTCTGAGGAAACCTGGAAAGACCCTATCTACAATGACAGCTGGATGTGGCATAAGGCTGGACACTTGGGACTGAGAGGATTGGTGAGATTGGGTGAGCAAATGCAGACCCTTTCAAGCAATAATGCATGGCCCCCATTCCATGGGTCCCAACTCTCCAGGTTCAAGGGAATATTACTACAGCTATAACATGTACAGGAAACCTAGAGAATGGACACACTGTGAATACGAAAGGTTTCTAAAACTCAACGAATAGTCCCTCTCCTGGTGCTCCAGTTTGACTTTCCAACTGCCTTACTATCAATCTCCCAACTTGGAGAGACAGGCCCTTTAACCTCCTGGTTTGCACAGGTTCCCAATTTGGCAGTGGATGGAAGGGACGAGGGAGAACCCATGAGAGAGTAGCTGTTAGGCATTTGGACGGGCACATGTCACTCTAATTTCCCGGCAGGAAGAAGAATTAACCAAAGTCTCAGCCACCCACCGGGAACCAGTATAGGACATGATCCAAAATTTTGGACTTGCGTTCAGCTCACAAAAAACGAGTTGAGAAATAGAGCTCAGGGGCACAGCAATTCACAAACTGGCAGAGTGATAAAGGACAACTATCGTCCAAAAATCTGTTGAGGGAAGTCAACGAGGCGGACTTGAAAGCGAGGCAAAATAGCAGGAAACAGATTTCAAGAGGTACGTTGGAATCGCCTGTAAAGCACAGGAAGAGGGGCACAACTTGGACAATGGTGCACTTGGCCATAAAGGGCGTATGCGTTTTCTCCTGAATATATTCAGGAGAAAACGCATACGCCCTTTTTGGCCAAGCAAGCAAGCGGGCAATGCAAATCTGCACTACAAAGAAGTATCACTTCCCACCGGTCAAAAGGGACATCCACAAAATGTGTAAAAACCAGAAAGGCAAGACAGGCCCTGGAGAACTGGGAGCCTTGTTATGCTGATGGGCGGGATGTAAATTGCCAACTGCCTCACTGGAGGAGTGCATTGTGTTCCCTAAAACAAGTAAACAACAGAGCTACAGAGCCAAGGCCACTTCCAGTCTAGGGAATATACCTGGGGAAAACTGAAAATCAATAAGAAAGAGCCACCTCCAAATTTAGGGCTGCACTGGCTACAAGAACCTCAACTTGGGTACACCTTAAATATCCCAGGAAATATAAAAATGGTTCAAAACATTGTGGTACTTACGTACGATGGAATATCCCTCAGCCATGAAATCAATGTCATAAGACCAGTAGCAGCAAAGTGAGTGGATTCAGGTACGATGATTCTAAGTGAAATAAGTCACACAGAAAAAGAAACTTATCATAAGATATCACTTATGAAGATCCTGTAAACATGGCTACACGTGAACTGAGTTAGGAAAGAGAACAGAGTCTCACATTTAGAAAACACTCTTATGCCTGCATAAAGGGGAAGGAGAGGTGGGGTGATGCATAAAACCAGAGTTTGATATAAGCACAGGGACCGTTTCAAAAACCAACTTTGGAATTGACAAGACCGACACCTTCCTCAGTGAAAGAGACTCAAAACCCCATATTTCTCACAGAGGAATATATCTGACTAGTAAGAATCTTAAAACCTATGTATTGATATGACTCAATAAGGGAATCATGTGTGTCTAGAGTGGCATAAACATGGCAGCGAGAATCAGCTCAAACCCACTATAAAAAGGAATTTCAAAAGCAAAACCAAAAAACAGGGAAATTCTTTACAATTCCTTCAGGGTGTCTGAGGAAACCTGGAAAGACCCTATCTACAATGACAGCTGGATGTGGCATAAGGCTGGACACTTGGGACTGAGAGGATTGGTGAGATTGGGTGAGCAAATGCAGACCCTTTCAAGCAATAATGCATGGCCCCCATTCCATGGGTCCCAACTCTCCAGGTTCAAGGGAATATTACTACAGCTATAACATGTACAGGAAACCTAGAGAATGGACACACTGTGAATACGAAAGGTTTCTAAAACTCAACGAATAGTCCCTCTCCTGGTGCTCCAGTTTGACTTTCCAACTGCCTTACTATCAATCTCCCAACTTGGAGAGACAGGCCCTTTAACCTCCTGGTTTGCACAGGTTCCCAATTTGGCAGAGGATGGAAGGGACGAGGGAGAACCCATGAGAGAGTAGCTGTTAGGCATTTGGACGGGCACATGTCACTCTAATTTCCCGGCAGGAAGAAGAATTAACCAAAGTCTCAGCCACCCACCGGGAACCAGTATAGGACATGATCCAAAATTTTGGACTTGCGTTCAGCTCACAAAAAACGAGTTGAGAAATGGAGCTCAGGGGCACAGCAATTCACAAACCGGCAGAGTGATAAAGGACAACTATCGTCCAAAAATCTGTTGAGGGAAGTCAACGAGGCGGACTTGAAAGTGAGGCAAAATAGCAGGAAACAGATTTCAAGAGGTACGTTGGAATCGCCTGTAAAGCACAGGAAGAGGGGCACAACTTGGACAATGGTGCACTTGGCCAAAAAGGGCGTATGCGTTTTCTCCTGAATATATTCAGGAGAAAACGCATACGCCCTTTTTGGCCAAGCAAGCAAGCGGGCAATGCAAATCTGCACTACAAAGAAGTATCACTTCCCACCGGTCAAAAGGGACATCCACAAAATGTGTAAAAACCAGAAAGGCAAGACAGGCCCTGGAGAACAGGGAGCCTTGTTATGCTGATGGGCGGGATGTCAATTGCCAACTGCCTCACTGGAGGAGTGCATTGTGTTCCCTAAAACAAGTAAACAACAGAGCTACAGAGCCAAGGCCACTTCCAGTCTAGGGAATATACCTTGGGAAAACTGAAAATCAATAAGAAAGAGCCACCTCCAAATTTAGGGCTGCACTGACTACAAGAACCTCAACTTGGGTACACCTTAAATATCCCAGGAAATATAAAAATGGTTCAAAACATTGTGGTACTTACGTACGATGGAATATCCCTCAGCCATGAAATCAATGTCATAAGACCAGTAGCAGCAAAGTGAGTGGATTCAGGTACGATGATTCTAAGTGAAATAAGTCACACAGAAAAAGAAACTTATCATAAGATATCACTTAGGAAGATCCTGTAAACATGGCTACATGTGAACTGAGTTAGGAAAGAGAACAGAGTCTCACATTTAGAAAACACTCTTATGCCTGCATAAAGGGGAAGGAGAGGTGGGGTGATGCATAAAACCAGAGTTTGATATAAGCACAGGGACCATTTCAAAAACCAACTTTGGAATTGACAAGACCGACACCTTCCTCAGTGAAAGAGACTCAAAACCCCATATTTCCCACAGAGGAATATATCTGACTAGTAAGAATCTTAAAACCTATGTATTGATATGACTCCATAAGGGAATCAAGTGTGTCTAGAGTGGCATAAACATGGCAGCGAGATTCAGCTCAAACCCACTATAGAAAGGAATTTCAAAAGCAAAACCAAAAAACAGGGAAATTCTTTACAATTCCTTCAGGGTGTCTGAGGAAACCTGGAAAGACCCTATCTACAATGACAGCTGGATGTGGCATAAGGCTGGACACTTGGGACTGAGAGGATTGGTGAGATTGGGTGAGCAAATGCAGACCCTTTCAAGCAATAATGCATGGCCCCCATTCCATGGGTCCCAACTCTCCATGTTCAAGGGAATATTACTACAGCTATAACATGTACAGGAAACCTAGAGAATGGACACACTGTGAATACGAAAGGTTTCTAAAACTCAACGAATAGTCCCTCTCCTGGTGCTCCAGTTTGACTTTCCAACTGCCTTACTATCAATCTCCCAACTTGGAGAGACAGGCCCTTTAACCTCCTGGTTTGCACAGGTTCCCAATTTGGCAGAGGATGGAAGGGACGAGGGAGAACCCCTGAGAGAGTAGCTGTTAGGCTTTTGGACGGGCACATGTCACTCTAATTTCCAGGCAGGAAGAAGAATTAACCAAAGTCTCAGCCACCCACCGGGAACCAGTATAGGACATGATCCAAAATTTTCGACTTGCGTTCAGCTCACAAAAAACGAGTTGAGAAATGGAGCTCAGGGGCACAGCAATTCACAAACTGGCAGAGTGATAAAGGACAACTATCGTCCAAAAATCTGTTGAGGGAAGTCAACGAGGCGGACTTGAAAGTGAGGCAAAATAGCAGGAAACAGATTTCAAGAGGTACGTTGGAATCGCCTGTAAAGCACAGGAAGAGGGGCACAACTTGGACAATGGTGCACTTGGCCAAAAAGGGCGTATGCGTTTTCTCCTGAATATATTCAGGAGAAAACGCATACGCCCTTTTTGGCCAAGCAAGCAAGCGGGCAATGCAAATCTGCACTACAAAGAAGTATCACTTCCCACCGGTCAAAAGGGACATCCACAAAATGTGTAAAAACCAGAAAGGCAAGACAGGCCCTGGAGAACAGGGAGCCTTGTTATGCTGATGGGCGGGATGTAAATTGCCAACTGCCTCACTGGAGGAGTGCATTGTGTTCCCTAAAACAAGTAAACAACAGAGCTACAGAGCCAAGGCCACTTCCAGTCTAGGGAATATACCTGGGGAAAACTGAAAATCAATAAGAAAGAGCCACCTCCAAATTTAGGGCTGCACTGGCTACAAGAACCTCAACTTGGGTACACCTTAAATATCCCAGGAAATATAAAAATGGTTCAAAACATTGTGGTACTTACGTATGATGGAATATCCCTCAGCCATGAAATCAATGTCATAAGACCAGTAGCAGCAAAGTGAGTGGATTCAGGTACGATGATTCTAAGTGAAATAAGTCACACAGAAAAAGAAACTTATCATAAGATATCACTTATGAAGATCCTGTAAACATGGCTACACGTGAACTGAGTTAGGAAAGAGAACAGAGTCTCACATTTAGAAAACACTCTTATGCCTGCATAAAGGGGAAGGAGAGGTGGGGTGATGCATAAAACCAGAGTTTGATATAAGCACAGGGACCGTTTCAAACACCAACTTTGGAATTGACAAGACCGACACCTTCCTCAGTGAAAGAGACTCAAAACCCCATATTTCCCACAGAGGAATATATCTGACTAGTAAGAATCTTAAAACCTATGTATTGATATGTCTCCATAAGGGAATCAAGTGTGTCTAGAGTGGCATAAACATGGCAGCGAGAATCAGCTCAAACCCACTATAAAAAGGAATTTCAAAAGCAAAACCAAAAAACAGGGAAATTCTTTACAATTCCTTCAGGGTGTCTGAGGAAACCTGGAAAGACCCTATCTACAATGACAGCTGGATGTGGCATAAGGCTGGACACTTGGGACTGAGAGGATTGGTGAGATTGGGTGAGCAAATGCAGACCCTTTCAAGCAATAATGCATGGCCCCCATTCCATGGGTCCCAACTCTCCAGGTTCAAGGGAATATTACTACACCTATAACATGTACAGGAAACCTAGAGAATGGACACACTGTGAATACGAAAGGTTTCTAAAACTCAACGAATAGTCCCTCTCCTGGTGCTCCAGTTTGACTTTCCAACTGCCTTACTATCAATCTCCCAACTTGGACAGACAGGCCCTTTAACCTCCTGGTTTGCACAGGTTCCCAATTTGGCAGAGGATGGAAGGGACGAGAGAGAACCCATGAGAGAGTAGCTGTTAGGCATTTGGACGGGCACATGTCACTCTAATTTCCCGGCAGGAAGAAGAATTAACCAAAGTCTCAGCCAACCACCGGGAACCAGTATAGGACATGATCCAAAATTTTGGACTTGCGTTCAGCTCACAAAAAACGACTTGAGAAATGGAGCTCAGGGGCACAGCAATTCACAAACTGGCAGAGTGATAAAGGACAACTATCGTCCAAAAATCTGTTGAGGGAAGTCAACGAGGCGGACTTGAAAGTGAGGCAAAATAGCAGGAAACAGATTTCAAGAGGTACGTTGGAATCGCCTGTAAAGCACAGGAAGAGGGGCACAACTTGGACAATGGTGCACTTGGCCAAAAAGGGCGTATGCGTTTTCTCCTGAATATATTCAGGAGAAAACGCATACGCCCTTTTTGGCCAAGCAAGCAAGCGGGCAATGCAAATCTGCACTACAAAGAAGTATCACTTCCCACCGGTCAAAAGGGACATCCACAAAATGTGTAAAAACCAGAAAGGCAAGACAGGCCCTGGAGAACAGGGAGCCTTGTTATGCTGATGGGCGGGATGTAAATTGCCAACTGCCTCACTGGAGGAGTGCATTGTGTTCCCTAAAACAAGTAAACAACAGAGCTACAGAGCCAAGGCCACTTCCAGTCTAGGGAATATACCTGGGGAAAACTGAAAATCAATAAGAAAGAGCCACCTCCAAATTTAGGGCTGCACTGGCTACAAGAACCTCAACTTGGGAACACCTTAAATATCCCAGGAAATATAAAAATGGTTCAAAACATTGTGGTACTTACGTACGATGGAATATCCCTCAGCCATGAAATCAATGTCATAAGACCAGTAGCAGCAAAGTGAGTGGATTCAGGTACGATGATTCTAAGTGAAATAAGTCACACAGAAAAAGAAACTTATCATAAGATATCACTTATGAAGATCCTGTAAACATGCCTACACGTGAATTGAGTTACGAAAGAGAACAGAGTCTCACATTTAGAAAACACTCTTATGCCTGCATAAAGGGGAAGGAGAGGTGGGGTGATGCATAAACCCAGAGTTTGATATAAGCACAGGGACCGTTTCAAAAACCAACTTTGGAATTGACAAGACCGACACCTTCCTCAGTGAAAGAGACTCAAAACCCCGTATTTCCCACAGAGGAATATATCTGACTAGTAAGAATCTTAAAACCTATGTATTGATATGACTCCATAAGGGAATCAAGCGTGTCTAGAGTGGCATAAACATGGCAGCGAGAATCAGCTCAAACCCACTATAAAAAGGAATTTCAAAAGCAAAACCAAAAAACAGGGAAATTCTTTACAATTCCTTCACGGTGTCTGAGGAAACCTGGAAAGACCCTATCTGCAATGACAGCTGGATGTGGCATAAGGCTGGACACTTGGGACTGAGAGGATTGGTGAGATTGGGTGAGCAAATGCAGACCCTTTCAAGCAATAATGCATGGCCCCCATTCCATGGGTCCCAACTCTCCAGGTTCAAGGGAATATTACTACAGCTATAACATGTACAAGAAACCTAGAGAATGGACACACTGTGAATACGAAAGGTTTCTAAAACTCAACGAATAGTCCCTCTCCTGGTGCTCCAGTTTGACTTTCCAACTGCCTTACTATCAATCTCCCAACTTGGAGAGACAGGCCCTTTAACCTCCTGGTTTGCACAGGTTCCCAATTTGGCAGAGGATGGAAGGGACGAGGGAGAACCCATGAGAGAGTAGCTGTTAGGCATTTGGACGGGCACATGTCACTCTAATTTCCCGGCAGGAAGAAGAATTAACCAAAGTCTCAGCCACCCACCGGGAACCAGTATAGGACATGATCCAAAATTTTGGACTTGCGTTCAGCTCACAAAAAACGAGTTGAGAAATGGAGCTCAGGGGCACAGCAATTCACAAACTGGCAGAGTGATAAAGGACAACTATCGTCCAAAAATCTGTTGAGGGAAGTCAACGAGGCGGACTTGAAAGCGAGGCAAAATAGCAGGAAACAGATTTCAAGAGGTACCTTGGAATCGCCTGTAAAGCACAGGAAGAGGGGCACAACTTGGACAATGGTTCACTTGGCCAAAAAGGGCGTATGCGCTTTCTCCTGAATATATTCAGGAGAAAACGCATACGCCCTTTTTGGCCAAGCAAGCAAGCGGGCAATGCAAATCTGCACTACAAAGAAGTATCACTTCCCACCGGTCAAAAGGGACATCCACAAAATGTGTAAAAACCAGAAAGGCAAGACAGGCCCTGGAGAACAGGGAGCCTTGTTATGCTGATGGGCGGGATGTAAATTGCCAACTGCCTCACTGGAGGAGTGCATTGTGTTCCCTAAAACAAGTAAACAACAGAGCTACAGAGCCAAGGCCACTTCCAGTCTAGGGAATATACCTGGGTAAAACTGAAAATCAATAAGAAAGAGCCACCTCCAAAATTAGGGCTGCACTGGCTACAAGAACCTCAACTTGGGTACACCTTAAATATCCCAGGAAATATAAAAATGGTTCAAAACATTGTGGTACTTACGTACGATGGAATATCCCTCAGCCATGAAATCAATGTCATAAGACCAGTAGCAGCAAAGTGAGTGGATTCAGGTACGATGATTCTAAGTGAAATAAGTCACACAGAAAAAGAAACTTATCATAAGATATCACTTATGAAGATCCTGTAAACATGGCTACACGTGAACTGAGTTAGGAAAGAGAACAGAGTCTCACATTTAGAAAACACTCTTATGCCTGCATAAAGGGGAAGGAGAGGTGGGGTGATGCATAAAACCAGAGTTTGATATAAGCACAGGGACCGTTTCAAAAACCAACTTTGGAATTGACAAGACCGACACCTTCCTCAGTGAAAGAGACTCAAAACCCCATATTTCCCACAGAGGAATATATCTGACTAGTAAGAATCTTAAAACCTATGTATTGATATGACTCCATAAGGGAATCAAGTGTGTCTAGAGTGGCATAAACATGGCAGCGAGAATCAGCTCAAACCCACTATAAAAAGGAATTTCAAAAGCAAAACCAAAAAACAGGGAAATTCTTTACAATTCCTTCAGGGTGTCTGAGGAAACCTGGAAAGACCCTATCTACAATGACAGCTGGATGTGGCATAAGGCTGGACACTTGGGACTGAGAGGATTGGTGAGATTGGGTGAGCAAATGCAGACCCTTTCAAGCAATAATGCATGGCCCCCATTCCATGGGTCCCAACTCTCCAGGTTCAAGGGAATATTACTACAGCTATAACATGTACAGGAAACCTAGAGAATGGACACACTGTGAATACGAAAGGTTTCTAAAACTCAACGAATAGTCCCTCTCCTGGTGCTCCAGTTTGACTTTCCAACTGCCTTACTATCAATCTCCCAACTTGGACAGACAGGCCCTTTAACCTCCTGGTGTGCACAGGTTCCCAATTTGGCAATGGATGGAAGGGACGAGGGAGAACCCATGAGAGAGTAGCTGTTAGGCATTTGGACGGGCACATGTCACTCTAATTTCCCGGCAGGAAGAAGAATTAACCAAAGTCTCAGCCACCCACCGGGAACCAGTATAGGACATGATCCAAAATTTTGGACTTGCGTTCAGCTCACAAAAAACGAGTTGAGAAATGGAGCTCAGGGGCACAGCAATTCACAAACTGGCAGAGTGATAAAGGACAACTATCGTCCAAAAATCTGTTGAGGGAAGTCAACGAGGCGGACTTGAAAGTGAGGCAAAATAGCAGGAAACAGATTTCAAGAGGTACGTTGGAATCGCCTGTAAAGCACAGGAAGAGGGGCACAACTTGGACAATGGTGCACTTGGCCAAAAAGGGCGTATGCGTTTTCTCCTGAATATATTCAGGAGAAAACGCATACGCCCTTTTTGGCCAAGCAAGCAAGCGGGCAATGCAAATCTGCACTACAAAGAAGTATCACTTCCCACCGGTCAAAAGGGACATCCACAAAATGTGTAAAAACCAGAAAGGCAAGACAGGCCCTGGAGAACAGGGAGCCTTGTTATGCTGATGGGCGGGATGTCAATTGCCAACTGCCTCACTGGAGGAGTGCATTGTGTTCCCTAAAACAAGTAAACAACAGAGCTACAGAGCCAAGGCCACTTCCAGTCTAGGGAATATACCTGGGGAAAACTGAAAATCAATAAGAAAGAGACACCTCCAAATTTAGGGCTGCACTGGCTACAAGAACCTCAACTTGGGTACACCTTAAATATCCCAGGAAATATAAAAATGGTTCAAAACATTGTGGTACTTACGTACGATGGAATATCCCTCAGCCATGAAATCAATGTCATAAGACCAGTAGCAGCAAAGTGAGTGGATTCAGGTACGATGATTCTAAGTGAAATAAGTCACACAGAAAAAGAAACTTATCATAAGATATCACTTAGGAAGATCCTGTAAACATGGCTACACGTGAACTGAGTTACGAAAGAGAACAGAGTCTCACATTTAGAAAACACTCTTATGCCTGCATAAAGGGGAAGGAGAGGTGGGGTGATGCATAAAACCAGAGTTTGATATAAGCACAGGGACCGTTTCAAAAACCAACTTTGGAATTGACAAGACCGACACCTTCCTCAGTGAAAGAGACTCAAAACCCCATATTTCCCACAGAGGAATATATCTGACTAGTAAGAATCTTAAAACCTATGTATTGATATGACTCCATAAGGGAATCAAGTGTGTCTAGAGTGGCATAAACATGGCAGCGAGAATCAGCTCAAACCCACTATAAAAAGGAATTTCAAAAGCAAAACCAAAAAACAGGGAAATTCTTTACAATTCCTTCAGGGTGTCTGAGGAAACCTGGAAAGACCCTATCTACAATGACAGCTGGATGTGGCATAAGGCTGGACACTTGGGACTGAGAGGATTGCTGAGATTGGGTGAGCAAATGCAGACCCTTTCAAGCAATAATGCATGGCCCCCATTCCATGGGTCCCAACTCTCCAGGTTCAAGGGAATATTACTACAGCTATAACATGTACAGGAAACCTAGAGAATGGACACACTGTGAATACGAAAGGTTTCTAAAACTCAACGAATAGTCCCTCTCCTGGTGCTCCAGTTTGACTTTCCAACTGCCTTACTATCAATCTCCCAACTTGGAGAGACAGGCCCTTTAACCTCCTGGTTTGCACAGGTTCCCAATTTGGCAGAGGATGGAAGGGACGAGGGAGAACCCATGAGAGAGTAGCTGTTAGGCATTTGGACGGGCACATGTCACTCTAATTTCCCGGCAGGAAGAAGAATTAACCAAAGTCTCAGCCACCCACCGGGAACCAGTATAGGACATGATCCAAAATTTTGGACTTGCGTTCAGCTCACAAAAAACGAGTTGAGAAATGGAGCTCAGGGGCACAGCAATTCACAAACTGGCAGAGTGATAAAGGACAACTATCGTCCAAAAATCTGTTGAGGGAAGTCAACGAGGCGGACTTGAAAGTGAGGCAAAATAGGAGGAAACAGATTTCAAGAGGTACGTTGGAATCGCCTGTAAAGCACAGGAAGAGGGGCACAACTTGGACAATGGTGCACTTGGCCAAAAAGGGCGTATGCGTTTTCTCCTGAATATATTCAGGAGAAAACGCATACGCCCTTTTTGGCCAAGCAAGCAAGCGGGCAATGCAAATCTGCACTACAAAGAAGTATCACTTCCCACCGGTCAAAAGGGACATCCACAAAATGTGTAAAAACCAGAAAGGCAAGACAGGCCCTGGAGAACAGGGAGCCTTGTTATGCTGATGGGCGGGATGTAAATTGCCAACTGCCTCACTGGAAGAGTGCATTGTGTTCCCTAAAACAAGTAAACAACAGAGCTACAGAGCCAAGGCCACTTCCAGTCTAGGGAATATACCTGGGGAAAACTGAAAATCAATAAGAAAGAGCCACCTCCAAATTTAGGGCTGCACTGGCTACAAGAACCTCAACTTGGGTACACCTTAAATATCCCAGGAAATATAAAAATGGTTCAAAACATTGTGGTACTTACGTACGATGGAATATCCCTCAGCCATGAAATCAATGTCATAAGACCAGTAGCAGCAAAGTGAGTGGATTCAGGTACGATGATTCTAAGTGAAATAAGTCACACAGAAAAAGAAACTTATCATAAGATATCACTTAGGAAGATCCTGTAAACATGGCTACACGTGAACTGAGTTACGAAAGAGAACAGAGTCTCACATTTAGAAAACACTCTTATGCCTGCATAAAGGGGAAGGAGAGGTGGGGTGATGCATAAAACCAGAGTTTGATATAAGCACAGGGACCGTTTCAAAAACCAACTTTGGAATTGACAAGACCGACACCTTCCTCAGTGAAAGAGACTCAAAACCCCATATTTCCCACAGAGGAATATATCTGACTAGTAAGAATCTTAAAACCTATGTATTGATATGTCTCCATAAGGGAATCAAGTGTGTCTAGAGTGGCATAAACATGGCAGCGAGAATCAGCTCAAACCCACTATAAAAAGGAATTTCAAAAGCAAAACCAAAAAACAGGGAAATTCTTTACAATTCCTTCAGGGTGTCTGAGGAAACATGGAAAGACCCTATCTACAAGGACAGCTGGATGTGGCATAAGGCTGGACACTTGGGACTGAGAGGATTGGTGAGATTGGGTGAGCAAATGCAGACCCTTTCAAGCAATAATGCATGGCCCCCATTCCATGGGTCCCAACTCTCCAGGTTCAAGGGAATATTACTACAGCTATAACATGTACAGGAAACCTAGAGAATGGACACACTGTGAATACGAAAGGTTTCTAAAACTCAACGAATAGTCCCTCTCCTGGTGCTCCAGTTTGACTTTCCAACTGCCTTACTATCAATCTCCCAACTTGGAGAGACAGGCCCTTTAACCTCCTGGTTTGCACAGGTTCCCAATTTGGCAGAGGATGGAAGGGACGAGGGAGAACCCATGAGAGAGTAGCTGTTAGGCATTTGGACGGGCACATGTCACTCTAATTTCCCGGCAGGAAGAAGAATTAACCAAAGTCTCAGCCACCCACCGGGAACCAGTATAGGACATGATCCAAAATTTTGGACTTGCGTTCAGCTCACAAAAAACGAGTTGAGAAATGGAGCTCAGGGGCACAGCAATTCACAAACTGGCAGAGTGATAAAGGACAAGTATCGTCCAAAAATCTGTTGAGGGAAGTTCAACGAGGCGGACTTGAAAGCGAGGCAAAATAGCAGGAAACAGATTTCAAGAGGTACCTTGGAATCGCCTGTAAAGCACAGGAAGAGGGGCACAACTTGGACAATGGTTCACTTGGCCAAAAAGGGCGTATGCGCTTTCTCCTGAATATATTCAGGAGAAAACGCATACGCCCTATTTGGCCAAGCAAGCAAGCGGGCAATGCAAATCTGCACTACAAAGAAGTATCACTTCCCACCGGTCAAAAGGGACATCCACAAAATGTGTAAAAACCAGAAAGGCAAGACAGGCCCTGGAGAACAGGGAGCCTTGTTATGCTGATGGGCGGGATGTAAATTGCCAACTGCCTCACTGGAGGAGTGCATTGTGTTCCCTAAAACAAGTAAACAACAGAGCTACAGAGCCAAGGCCACTTCCAGTCTAGGGAATATACCTGGGGAAAACTGAAAATCAATAAGAAAGAGCCACCTCCAAATTTAGGGCTGCACTGGCTACAAGAACCTCAACTTGGGTACACCTTAAATATCCCAGGAAATATAAAAATGGTTCAAAACATTGTGGTACTTACGTACGATGGAATATCCCTCAGCCATGAAATCAATGTCATAAGACCAGTAGCAGCAAAGTGAGTGGATTCAGGTACGATGATTCTAAGTGAAATAAGTCACACAGAAAAAGAAACTTATCATAAGATATCACTTAGGAAGATCCTGTAAACATGGCTACACGTGAACTGAGTTACGAAAGAGAACAGAGTCTCACATTTAGAAAACACTCTTATGCCTGCATAAAGTGGAAGGAGAGGTGGGGTGATGCATAAAACCAGAGTTTGATATAAGCACAGGGACCGTTTCAAAAACCAACTTTGGAATTGACAAGACCGACACCTTCCTCAGTGAAAGAGACTCAAAACCCCATATTTCCCACAGAGGAATATATCTGACTAGTAAGAATCTTAAAACCTATGTATTGATATGACTCCATAAGGGAATCAAGTGTGTCTAGAGTGGCATAAACATGGCAGCGAGAATCAGCTCAAACCCACTATAAAAAGGAATTTCAAAAGCAAAACCAAAAAACAGGGAAATTCTTTACAATTCCTTCAGGGTGTCTGAGGAAACCTGGAAAGACCCTATCTACAATGACAGCTGGATGTGGCATAAGGCTGGACACTTGGGACTGAGAGGATTGGTGAGATTGGGTGAGCAAATGCAGACCCTTTCAAGCAATAATGCATGGCCCCCATTCCATGGGTCCCAACTCTCCAGGTTCAAGGGAATATTACTACAGCTATAACATGTACAGGAAACCTAGAGAATGGACACACTGTGAATACGAAATGTTTCTAAAACTCAACGAATAGTCCCTCTCCTGGTGCTCCAGTTTGACTTTCCAACTGCCTTACTATCAATCTCCCAACTTGGACAGACAGGCCCTTTAACCTCCTGGTGTGCACAGGTTCCCAATTTGGCAGAGGATGGAAGGGACGAGGGAGAACCCATGAGAGAGTAGCTGTTAGGCATTTGGACGGGCACATGTCACTCTAATTTCCCGGCAGGAAGAAGAATTAACCAAAGTCTCAGCCACCCACCGGGAACCAGTATAGGACATGATCCAAAATTTTGGACTTGCGTTCAGCTCACAAAAAACGAGTTGAGAAATGGAGCTCAGGGGCACAGCAATTCACAAACTGGCAGAGTGATAAAGGACAACTATCGTCCAAAAATCTGTTGAGGGAAGTCAACGAGGCGGACTTGAAAGCGAGGCAAAATAGCAGGAAACAGATTTCAAGAGGTACGTTGGAATCGCCTGTAAAGCACAGGAAGAGGGGCACAACTTGGACAATGGTGCACTTGGCCAAAAAGGGCGTATGCGTTTTCTCCTGAATATATTCAGGAGAAAACGCATACGCCCTTTTTGGCCAAGCAAGCAAGCGGGCAATGCAAATCTGCACTACAAAGAAGTATCACTTCCCACCGGTCAAAAGGGACATCCACAAAATGTGTAAAAACCAGAAAGGCAAGACAGGCCCTGGAGAACAGGGAGCCTTGTTATGCTGATGGGCGGGATGTAAATTGCCAACTGCCTCACTGGAGGAGTGCATTGTGTTCCCTAAACAAGTAAACAACAGAGCTACAGAGCCAAGGCCACTTCCATTCTAGGGAATATACCTGGGGAAAACTGAAAATCAATAAGAAAGAGCCACCTCCAAATTTAGGGCTGCACTGGCTACAAGAACCTCAACTTGGGTACACCTTAAATATCCCAGGAAATATAAAAATGGTTCAAAACATTGTGGTACTTACGTACGATGGAATATCCCTCAGCCATGAAATCAATGTCATAAGACCAGTAGCAGCAAAGTGAGTGGATTCAGGTACGATGATTCTAAGTGAAATAAGTCACACAGAAAAAGAAACTTATCATAAGATATCACTTAGGAAGATCCTGTAAACATGGCTACACGTGAACTGAGTTACGAAAGAGAACAGAGTCTCACATTTAGAAAACACTCTTATGCCTGCATAAAGTGGAAGGAGAGGTGGGGTGATGCATAAAACCAGAGTTTGATATAAGCACAGGGACCGTTTCAAAAACCAACTTTGGAATTGACAAGACCGACACCTTCCTCAGTGAAAGAGACTCAAAACCCCATATTTCCCACAGAGGAATATATCTGACTAGTAAGAATCTTAAAACCTATGTATTGATATGACTCCATAAGGGAATCAAGTGTGTCTAGAGTGGCATAAACATGGCAGCGAGAATCAGCTCAAACCCACTATAAAAAGGAATTTCAAAAGCAAAACCAAAAAACAGGGAAATTCTTTACAATTCCTTCAGGGTGTCTGAGGAAACCTGGAAAGACCCTATCTACAATGACAGCTGGATGTGGCATAAGGCTGGACACTTGGGACTGAGAGGATTGGTGAGATTGGGTGAGCAAATGCAGACCCTTTCAAGCAATAATGCATGGCCCCCATTCCATGGGTCCCAACTCTCCAGGTTCAAGGGAATATTACTACAGCTATAACATGTACAGGAAACCTAGAGAATGGACACACTGTGAATACGAAAGGTTTCTAAAACTCAACGAATAGTCCCTCTCCTGGTGCTCCAGTTTGACTTTCCAACTGCCTTACTATCAATCTCCCAACTTGGACAGACAGGCCCTTTAACCTCCTGGTGTGCACAGGTTCCCAATTTGGCAGAGGATGGAAGGGACGAGGGAGAACCCATGAGAGAGTAGCTGTTAGGCATTTGGACGGGCACATGTCACTCTAATTTCCCGGCAGGAAGAAGAATTAACCAAAGTCTCAGCCACCCACCGGGAACCAGTATAGGACATGATCCAAAATTTTGGACTTGCGTTCAGCTCACAAAAAACGAGTTGAGAAATGGAGCTCAGGGGCACAGCAATTCACAAACTGGCAGAGTGATAAAGGACAACTATCGTCCAAAAATCTGTTGAGGGAAGTCAACGAGGCGGACTTGAAAGCGAGGCAAAATAGCAGGAAACAGATTTCAAGAGGTACCTTGGAATCGCCTGTAAAGCACAGGAAGAGGGGCACAACTTGGACAATGGTGCACTTGGCCAAAAAGGGCGTATGCGTTTTCTCCTGAATATATTCAGGAGAAAACGCATACGCCCTTTTTGGCCAAGCAAGCAAGCGGGCAATGCAAATCTGCACTACAAAGAAGTATCACTTCCCACCGGTCAAAAGGGACATCCACAAAATGTGTAAAAACCAGAAAGGCAAGACAGGCCCTGGAGAACAGGGAGCCTTGTTATGCTGATGGGCGGGATGTAAATTGCCAACTGCCTCACTGGAGGAGTGCATTGTGTTCCCTAAACAAGTAAACAACAGAGCTACAGAGCCAAGGCCACTTCCATTCTAGGGAATATACCTGGGGAAAACTGAAAATCAATAAGAAAGAGCCACCTCCAAATTTAGGGCTGCACTGGCTACAAGAACCTCAACTTGGGTACACCTTAAATATCCCAGGAAATATAAAAATGGTTCAAAACATTGTGGTACTTACGTACGATGGAATATCCCTCAGCCATGAAATCAATGTCATAAGACCAGTAGCAGCAAAGTGAGTGGATTCAGGTACGATGATTCTAAGTGAAATAAGTCACACAGAAAAAGAAACTTATCATAAGATATCACTTATGAAGATCCTGTAAACATGGCTACACGTGAACTGAGTTAGGAAAGAGAACAGAGTCTCACATTTAGAAAACACTCTTATGCCTGCATAAAGGGGAAGGAGAGGTGGGGTGATGCATAAAACCAGAGTTTGATATAAGCACAGGGACCGTTTCAAAAACCAACTTTGGAATTGACAAGACCGACACCTTCCTCAGTGAAAGAGACTCAAAACCCCATATTTCCCACAGAGGAATATATCTGACTAGTAAGAATCTTAAAACCTATGTATTGATATGACTCCATAAGGGAATCAAGTGTGTCTAGAGTGGCATAAACATGGCAGCGAGAATCAGCTCAAACCCACTATAAAAAGGAATTTCAAAAGCAAAACCAAAAAACAGGGAAATTCTTTACAATTCCTTCAGGGTGTCTGAGGAAACCTGGAAAGACCCTATCTACAATGACAGCTGGATGTGGCATAAGGCTGGACACTTGGGACTGAGAGGATTGGTGAGATTGGGTGAGCAAATGCAGACCCTTTCAAGCAATAATGCATGGCCCCCATTCCATGGGTCCCAACTCTCCAGGTTCAAGGGAATATTACTACAGCTATAACATGTACAGGAAACCTAGAGAATGGACACACTGTGAATACGAAAGGTTTCTAAAACTCAACGAATAGTCCCTCTCCTGGTGCTCCAGTTTGACTTTCCAACTGCCTTACTATCAATCTCCCAACTTGGAGAGACAGGCCCTTTAACCTCCTGGTTTGCACAGGTTCCCAATTTGCCAGAGGATGGAAGGGACGAGGGAGAACCCATGAGAGAGTAGCTGTTAGGCATTTGGACGGGCACATGTCACTCTAATTTCCCGGCAGGAAGAAGAATTAACCAAAGTCTCAGCCACCCACCGGGAACCAGTATAGGACATGATCCAAAATTTTGGACTTGCGTTCAGCTCACAAAAAACGAGTTGAGAAATGGAGCTCAGGGGCACAGCAATTCACAAACCGGCAGAGTGATAAAGGACAACTATCGTCCAAAAATCTGTTGAGGGAAGTCAACGAGGCGGACTTGAAAGTGAGGCAAAATAGCAGGAAACAGATTTCAAGAGGTACGTTGGAATCGCCTGTAAAGCACAGGAAGAGGGGCACAACTTGGACAATGGTGCACTTGGCCAAAAAGGGCGTATGCGTTTTCTCCTGAATATATTCAGGAGAAAACGCATACGCCCTTTTTGGCCAAGCAAGCAAGCGGGCAATGCAAATCTGCACTACAAAGAAGTATCACTTCCCACCGGTCAAAAGGGACATCCACAAAATGTGTAAAAACCAGAAAGGCAAGACAGGCCCTGGAGAACAGGGAGCCTTGTTATGCTGATGGGCGGGATGTAAATTGCCAACTGCCTCACTGGAGGAGTGCATTGTGTTCCCTAAAACAAGTAAACAACAGAGCTACAGAGCCAAGGCCACTTCCAGTCTAGGGAATATACCTTGGGAAAACTGAAAATCAATAAGAAAGGGCCGCCTCCAAATTTAGGGCTGCACTGACTACAAGAACCTCAACTTGGGTACACCTTAAATATCCCAGGAAATATAAAAATGGTTCAAAACATTGTGGTACTTACGTACGATGGAATATCCCTCAGCCATGAAATCAATGTCATAAGACCAGTAGCAGCAAAGTGAGTGGATTCAGGTACGATGATTCTAAGTGAAATAAGTCACACAGAAAAAGAAACTTATCATAAGATATCACTGATGAAGATCCTGTAAACATGGCTACACGTGAACTGAGTTACGAAATAGAACAGAGTCTCACATTTAGAAAACACTCTTATGCCTGCATAAAGGGGAAGGAGAGGTGGGGTGATGCATAAACCCAGAGTTTGGTATAAGCACAGGGACCGTTTCAAAAACCAACTTTGGAATTGACAAGACCGACACCTTCCTCAGTGAAAGAGACTCAAAACCCCATATTTCCCACAGAGGAATATATCTGACTAGTAAGAATCTTAAAACCTATGTATTGATATGACTCCATAAGGGAATCAAGTGTGTCTAGAGTGGCATAAACATGGCAGCGAGAATCAGCTCAAACCCACTATAAAAAGGAATTTCAAAAGCAAAACCAAAAAACAGGGAAATTCTTTACAATTCCTTCAGGGTGTCTGAGGAAACCTGGAAAGACCCTATCTACAATGACAGCTGGATGTGGCATAAGGCTGGACACTTGGGACTGAGAGGATTGGTGAGATTGGGTGAGCAAATGCAGACCCTTTCAAGCAATAATGCATGGCCCCCATTCCATGGGTCCCAACTCTCCAGGTTCAAGGGAATATTACTACAGCTATAACATGTACAGGAAACCTAGAGAATGGACACACTGTGAATACGAAAGGTTTCTAAAACTCAACGAATAGTCCCTCTCCTGGTGCTCCAGTTTGACTTTCCAACTGCCTTACTATCAATCTCCCAACTTGGAGAGACAGGCCCTTTAACCTCCTGGTTTGCACAGGTTCCCAATTTGGCAGAGGATGGAAGGGACGAGGGAGAACCCATGAGAGAGTAGCTGTTAGGCATTTGGACGGGCACATGTCACTCTAATTTCCCGGCAGGAAGAAGAATTAACCAAAGTCTCAGCCACCCACCGGGAACCAGTATAGGACAGGATCCAAAATTTTGGACTTGCGTTCAGCTCACAAAAAACGAGTTGAGAAATGGAGCTCAGGGGCACAGCAATTCACAAACTGGCAGAGTGATAAAGGACAACTATCGTCCAAAAATCTGTTGAGGGAAGTCAACGAGGCGGACTTGAAAGTGAGGCAAAATAGCAGGAAACAGATTTCAAGAGGTACGTTGGAATCGCCTGTAAAGCACAGGAAGAGGGGCACAACTTGGACAATGGTGCACTTGGCCAAAAAGGGCGTATGCGTTTTCTCCTGAATATATTCAGGAGAAAACGCATACGCCCTTTTTGGCCAAGCAAGCAAGCGGGCAATGCAAATCTGCACTACAAAGAAGTATCACTTCCCACCGGTCAAAAGGGACATCCACAAAATGTGTAAAAACCAGAAAGGCAAGACAGGCCCTGGAGAACAGGGAGCCTTGTTATGCTGATGGGCGGGATGTAAATTGCCAACTGCCTCACTGGAGGAGTGCATTGTGTTCCCTAAAACAAGTAAACAACAGAGCTACAGAGCCAAGGCCACTTCCAGTCTAGGGAATATACCTTGGGAAAACTGAAAATCAATAAGAAAGAGCCACCTCCAAATTTAGGGCTGCACTGACTACAAGAACCTCAACTTGGGTACACCTTAAATATCCCAGGAAATATAAAAATGGTTCAAAACATTGTGGTACTTACGTACGATGGAATATCCCTCAGCCATGAAATCAATGTCATAAGACCAGTAGCAGCAAAGTGAGTGGATTCAGGTACGATGATTCTAAGTGAAATAAGTCACACAGAAAAAGAAACTTATCATAAGATATCACTTAGGAAGATCCTGTAAACATGGCTACACGTGAACTGAGTTAGGAAAGAGAACAGAGTCTCACATTTAGAAAACACTCTTATGCCTGCATAAAGGGGAAGGAGAGGTGGGGTGATGCATAAAACCAGAGTTTGATATAAGCACAGGGACCGTTTCAAAAACCAACTTTGGAATTGACAAGACCGACACCTTCCTTAGTGAAAGAGACTCAAAACCCCATATTTCCCACAGAGGAATATATCTGACTAGTAAGAATCTTAAAACCTATGTATTGATATGACTCCATAAGGGAATCAAGTGTGTCTAGAGTGGCATAAACATGGCAGCGAGAATCAGCTCAAACCCACTATAAAAAGGAATTTTAAAAGCAAAACCAAAAAACAGGGAAATTCTTTACAATTCCTTCAGGGTGTCTGAGGAAACCTGGAAAGACCCTATCTACAATGACAGCTGGATGTGGCATAAGGCTGGACACTTGGGACTGAGAGGATTGGTGAGATTGGGTGAGCAAATGCAGACCCTTTCAAGCAATAATGCATGGCCCCCATTCCATGGGTGCCAACTCTCCAGGTTCAAGGGAATATTACTACAGCTATAACATGTACAGGAAACCTAGAGAATGGACACACTGTGAATACGAAAGGTTTCTAAAACTCAACGAATAGTCCCTCTCCTGGTGCTCCAGTTTGACTTTCCAACTGCCTTACTATCAATCTCCCAACTTGGAGAGACAGGCCCTTTAACCTCCTGGTTTGCACAGGTTCCCAATTTGCCAGAGAATGGAAGGGACGAGGGAGAACCCATGAGAGAGTAGCTGTTAGGCATTTGGACGGGCACATGTCACTCTAATTTCCCAGCAGGAAGAAGAATTAACCAAAGTCTCAGCCACCCACCGGGAACCAGTATAGGACATGATCCAAAATTTTGGACTTGCGTTCAGCTCACAAAAAACGAGTTGAGAAATGGAGCTCAGGGGCACAGCAATTCACAAACTGGCAGAGTGATAAAGGACATCTATCGTCCAAAAATCTGTTGAGGGAAGTCAACGAGGCGGACTTGAAAGTGAGGCAAAATAGCAGGAAACAGATTTCAAGAGGTACGTTGGAATCGCCTGTAAAGCACAGGAAGAGGGGCACAACTTGGACAATGGTGCACTTGGCCAAAAAGGGCGTATGCGTTTTCTCCTGAATATATTCAGGAGAAAACGCATACGCCCTTTTTGGCCAAGCAAGCAAGCGGGCAATGCAAATCTGCACTACAAAGAAGTATCACTTCCCACCGGTCAAAAGGGACATCCACAAAATGTGTAAAAACCAGAAAGGCAAGACAGGCCTTGGAGAACAGGGAGCCTTGTTATGCTGATGGGTGGGATGTAAATTGCCAACTGCCTCACTGGAGGAGTGCATTGTGTTCCCTAAAACAAGTAAACAACAGAGCTACAGAGCCAAGGCCACTTCCAGTCTAGGGAATATACCTGGGGAAAACTGAAAATCAATAAGAAAGAGCCACCTCCAAATTTAGGGCTGCACTGGCTACAAGAACCTCAACTTGGGTACACCTTAAATATCCCAGGAAATATAAAAATGGTTCAAAACATTGTGGTACTTACGTATGATGGAATATCCCTCAGCCATGAAATCAATGTCATAAGACCAGTAGCAGCAAAGTGAGTGGATTCAGGTACGATGATTCTAAGTGAAATAAGTCACACAGAAAAAGAAACTTATCATAAGATATCACTTATGAAGATCCTGTAAACATGGCTACACGTGAACTGAGTTAGGAAAGAGAACAGAGTCTCACATTTAGAAAACACTCTTATGCCTGCATAAAGGGGAAGGAGAGGTGGGGTGATGCATAAAACCAGAGTTTGATATAAGCACAGGGACCGTTTCAAAAACCAACTTTGGAATTGACAAGACCGACACCTTCCTCAGTGAAAGAGACTCAAAACCCCATATTTCCCACAGAGGAATATATCTGACTAGTAAGAATCTTAAAACCTATGTATTGATATGACTCCATAAGGGAATCAAGTGTGTCTAGAGTGGCATAAACATGGCAGCGAGAATCAGCTCAAACCCACTATAAAAAGGAATTTCAAAAGCAAAACCAAAAAACAGGGAAATTCTTTACAATTCCTTCAGGGTGTCTGAGGAAACCTGGAAAGACCTTATCTACAATGACAGCTGGATGTGGCATAAGGCTGGACACTTGGGACTGAGAGGATTGGTGAGATTGGGTGAGCAAATGCAGACCCTTTCAAGCAATAATGCATGGCCCCCATTCCATGGGTCCCAACTCTCCAGGTTCAAGGGAATATTATTACAGCTATAACATGTACAGGAAACCTAGAGAATGGACACACTGTGAATACGAAAGGTTTCTAAAACTCAACGAATAGTCCCTCTCCTGGTGCTCCAGTTTGACTTTCCAACTGCCTTACTATCAATCTCCCAACTTGGACAGACAGGCCCTTTAACCTCCTGGTTTGCACAGGTTCCCAATTTGGCAGAGGATGGAAGGGACGAGAGAGAACCCATGAGAGAGTAGCTGTTAGGCATTTGGACGGGCACATGTCACTCTAATTTCCCAGCAGGAAGAAGAATTAACCAAAGTCTCAGCCACCCACCGGGAACCAGTATAGGACATGATCCAAAATTTTGGACTTGCGTTCAGCTCACAAAAAACGAGTTGAGAAATGGAGCTCAGGGGCACAGCAATTCACAAACTGGCAGAGTGATAAAGGACATCTATCGTCCAAAAATCTGTTGAGGGAAGTCAACGAGGCGGACTTGAAAGTGAGGCAAAATAGCAGGAAACAGATTTCAAGAGGTACGTTGGAATCGCCTGTAAAGCACAGGAAGAGGGGCACAACTTGGACAATGGTGCACTTGGCCAAAAAGGGCGTATGCGTTTTCTCCTGAATATATTCAGGAGAAAACGCATACGCCCTTTTTGGCCAAGCAAGCAAGCGGGCAATGCAAATCTGCACTACAAAGAAGTATCACTTCCCACCGGTCAAAAGGGACATCCACAAAATGTGTAAAAACCAGAAAGGCAAGACAGGCCTTGGAGAACAGGGAGCCTTGTTATGCTGATGGGTGGGATGTAAATTGCCAACTGCCTCACTGGAGGAGTGCATTGTGTTCCCTAAAACAAGTAAACAACAGAGCTACAGAGCCAAGGCCACTTCCAGTCTAGGGAATATACCTGGGGAAAACTGAAAATCAATAAGAAAGAGCCACCTCCAAATTTAGGGCTGCACTGGCTACAAGAACCTCAACTTGGGTACACCTTAAATATCCCAGGAAATATAAAAATGGTTCAAAACATTGTGGTACTTACGTATGATGGAATATCCCTCAGCCATGAAATCAATGCCATAAGACCAGTAGCAGCAAAGTGAGTGGATTCAGGTACGATGATTCTAAGTGAAATAAGTCACACAGAAAAAGAAACTTATCATAAGATATCACTTATGAAGATCCTGTAAACATGGCTACACGTGAACTGAGTTAGGAAAGAGAACAGAGTCTCACATTTAGAAAACACTCTTATGCCTGCATAAAGGGGAAGGAGAGGTGGGGTGATGCATAAAACCAGAGTTTGATATAAGCACAGGGACCGTTTCAAACACCAACTTTGGAATTGACAAGACCGACACCTTCCTCAGTGAAAGAGACTCAAAACCCCATATTTCCCACAGAGGAATATATCTGACTAGTAAGAATCTTAAAACCTATGTATTGATATGACTCCATAAGGGAATCAAGTGTGTCTAGAGTGGCATAAACATGGCAGCGAGAATCAGCTCAAACCCACTATAAAAAGGAATTTCAAAAGCAAAACCAAAAAACAGGGAAATTCTTTACAATTCCTTCAGGGTGTCTGAGGAAACCTGGAAAGACCTTATCTACAATGACAGCTGGATGTGGCATAAGGCTGGACACTTGGGACTGAGAGGATTGGTGAGATTGGGTGAGCAAATGCAGACCCTTTCAAGCAATAATGCATGGCCCCCATTCCATGGTTCCCAACTCTCCAGGTTCAAGGGAATATTATTACAGCTATAACATGTACAGGAAACCTAGAGAATGGACACACTGTGAATACGAAAGGTTTCTAAAACTCAATGAATAGTCCCTCTCCTGGTGCTCCAGTTTGACTTTCCAACTGCCTTACTATCAATCTCCCAACTTGGACAGACAGGCCCTTTAACCTCCTGGTTTGCACAGGTTCCCAATTTGGCAGAGGATGGAAG
Organism: Mesoplodon densirostris; assembly: GCF_025265405.1. NCBI lineage: Eukaryota > Metazoa > Chordata > Mammalia > Artiodactyla > Ziphiidae > Mesoplodon > Mesoplodon densirostris. The sequence continues at coordinate 185,296,723 of NC_082663.1, read as the reverse complement.
GGACGAGAGAGAACCCATGAGAGAGTAGCTGTTAGGCATTTAGACGGGCACATGTCACTCTAATTTCCCGGCAGGAAGAAGAATTAACCAAAGTCTCAGCCACCCACCGGGAACCAGTATAGGACATGATCCAAAATTTTGGACTTGCGTTCAGCTCACAAAAAACGAGTTGAGAAATGGAGCTCAGGGGCACAGCAATTCACAAACTGGCAGAGTGATAAAGGACAACTATCGTCCAAAAATCTGTTGAGGGAAGTCAACGAGGCGGACTTGAAAGTGAGGCAAAATAGCAGGAAACAGATTTCAAGAGGTACGTTGGAATCGCCTGTAAAGCACAGGAAGAGGGGCACAACTTGGACAATGGTGCACTTGGCCAAAAAGGGCGTATGCGTTTTCTCCTGAATATATTCAGGAGAAAACGCATACGCCCTTTTTGGCCAAGCAAGCAAGCGGGCAATGCAAATCTGCACTACAAAGAAGTATCACTTCCCACCGGTCAAAAGGGACATCCACAAAATGTGTAAAAACCAGAAAGGCAAGACAGGCCCTGGAGAACTGGGAGCCTTGTTATGCTGATGGGTGGGATGTAAATTGCCAACTGCCTCACTGGAGGAGTGCATTGTGTTCCCTAAAACAAGTAAACAACAGAGCTACAGAGCCAAGGCCACTTCCAGTCTAGGGAATATACCTTGGGAAAACTGAAAATCAATAAGAAAGAGCCACCTCCAAATTTAGGGCTGCACTGACTACAAGAACCTCAACTTGGGTACACCTTTAATATCCCAGGAAATATAAAAATGGTTAAAAACATTGTGGTACTTACGTACGATGGAATATCCCTCAGCCATGAAATCAATGTCATAAGACCAGTAGCAGCAAAGTGAGTGGATTCAGGTACGATGATTCTAAGTGAAATAAGTCACACAGAAAAAGAAACTTATCATAAGATATCACTTATGAAGATCCTGTAAACATGGCTACACGTGAATTGAGTTAGGAAAGAGAACAGAGTCTCACATTTAGAAAACACTCTTATGCCTGCATAAAGGGGAAGGAGAGGTGGGGTGATGCATAAAACCAGAGTTTGATATAAGCACAGGGACCGTTTCAAAAACCAACTTTGGAATTGACAAGACCGACACCTTCCTCAGTGAAAGAGACTCAAAACCCCATATTTCCCACAGAGGAATATATCTGACTAGTAAGAATCTTAAAACCTATGTATTGATATGACTCCATAAGGGAATCAAGTGTGTCTAGAGTGGCATAAACATGGCAGCGAGAATCAGCTCAAACCCACTATAAAAAGGAATTTCAAAAGCAAAACCAAAAAACAGGGAAATTCTTTACAATTCCTTCAGGGTGTCTGAGGAAACCTGGAAAGACCCTATCTACAATGACAGCTGGATGTGGCATAAGGCTGGACACTTGGGACTGAGAGGATTGTTGAGATTGGGTGAGCAAATACAGACCCTTTCAAGCAATAATGCATGGCCCCCATTCCATGGGTCCCAACTCTCCAGGTTCAAGGGAATATTACTACAGCTATAACATGTACAGGAAACCTAGAGAATGGACACACTGTGAATACGAAAGGTTTCTAAAACTGAACGAATAGTCCCTCTCCTGGTGCTCCTGTTTGATTTCCAACTGCCTTACTATCAATCTCCCAACTTGGAGAGACAGGCCCTTTAACCTCCTGGTTTGCACAGGTTCCCAATTTGGCAGAGGATGGAAGGGACGAGGGAGAACCCATGAGAGAGTAGCTGTTAGGCATTTGGACGGGCACATGTCACTCTAATTTCCCGGCAGGAAGAAGAATTAACCAAAGTCTCAGCCACCCACCGGGAACCAGTATAGGACATGATCCAAAATTTTGGACTTGCGTTCAGCTCACAAAAAACGAGTTGAGAAATGGAGCTCAGGGGCACAGCAATTCACAAACTGGCAGAGTGATAAAGGACAACTATCGTCCAAAAATCTGTTGAGGGAAGTCAACGAGGCGGACTTGAAAGCGAGGCAAAATAGCAGGAAACAGATTTCAAGAGGTACCTTGGAATCGCCTGTAAAGCACAGGAAGAGGGGCACAACTTGGACAATGGTGCACTTGGCCAAAAAGGGCGTATGCGTTTTCTCCTGAATATATTCAGGAGAAAACGCATACGCCCTCTTTGGCCAAGCAAGCAAGCGGGCAATGCAAATCTGCACTACAAAGAAGTATCACTTCCCACCGGTCAAAAGGGACATCCACAAAATGTGTAAAAACCAGAAAGGCAAGACAGGCCCTGGAGAACAGGGAGCCTTGTTATGCTGATGGGTGGGATGTAAATTGCCAACTGCCTCACTGGAGGAGTGCATTGTGTTCCCTAAAACAAGTAAACAACAGAGCTACAGAGCCAAGGCCACTTCCAGTCTAGGGAATATACCTTGGGAAAACTGAAAATCAATAAGAAAGAGCCACCTCCAAATTTAGGGCTGCACTGACTACAAGAACCTCAACTTGGGTACACCTTAAATATCCCAGGAAATATAAAAATGTTTCAAAACATTGTGGTACTTACGTAGGATGGAATATCCCTCAGCCATGAAATCAATGTCATAAGACCAGTAGCAGCAAAGTGAGTGGATTCAGGTACGATGATTCTAAGTGAAATAAGTCACACAGAAAAAGAAACTTATCATAAGATATCACTTATGAAGATCCTGTAAACATGGCTACACGTGAACTGAGTTAGGAAAGAGAACAGAGTCTCACATTTAGAAAACACTCTTATGCCTGCATAAAGGGGAAGGAGAGGTGGGGTGATGCATAAAACCAGAGTTTGATATAAGCACAGGGACCGTTTCAAAAACCTACTTTGGAATTGAAAAGACCGACACCTTCCTCAGTGAAAGAGACTCAAAACCCCATATTTCCCACAGAGGAATATATCTGACTAGTAAGAATCTTAAAACCTATGTATTGATATGACTCCATAAGGGAATCAAGTGTGTCTAGAGTGGCATAAACATGGCAGCGAGAATCAGCTCAAACCCACTATAAAAAGGAATTTTAAAAGCAAAACCAAAAAACAGGGAAATTCTTTACAATTCCTTCAGGGTGTCTGAGGAAACCTGGAAAGACCCTATCTACAATGACAGCTGGATGTGGCATAAGGCTGGACACTTGGGACTGAGAGGATTGGTGAGATTGGGTGAGCAAATGCAGACCCTTTCAAGCAATAATGCATGGCCCCCATTCCATGGGTGCCAACTCTCCAGGTTCAAGGGAATATTACTACAGCTATAACATGTACAGGAAACCTAGAGAATGGACACACTGTGAATACGAAAGGTTTCTAAAACTCAACGAATAGTCCCTCTCCTGGTGCTCCAGTTTGACTTTCCAACTGCCTTACTATCAATCTCCCAACTTGGAGAGACAGGCCCTTTAACCTCCTGGTTTGCACAGTTTCCCAATTTGCCAGAGAATGGAAGGGACGAGGGAGAACCCATGAGAGAGTAGCTGTTACGCATTTGGACGGGCACATGTCACTCTAATTTCCCAGCAGGAAGAAGAATTAACCAAAGTCTCAGCCACCCACCAGGAACCAGTATAGGACATGATCCAAAATTTTGGACTTGCGTTCAGCTCACAAAAAACGAGTTGAGAAATGGAGCTCAGGGGCACAGCAATTCACAAACTGGCAGAGTGATAAAGGACAACTATCGTCCAAAAATCTGTTGAGGGAAGTCAACGAGGCGGACTTGAAAGTGAGGCAAAATAGCAGGAAACAGATTTCAAGAGGTACGTTGGAATCGCCTGTAAAGCACAGGAAGAGGGGCACAACTTGGACAATGGTGCACTTGGCCAAAAAGGGCGTATGCGTTTTCTCCTGAATATATTCAAGAGAAAACGCATACGCCCTTTTTGGCCAAGCAAGCAAGCGGGCAATGCAAATCTGCACTACAAAGAAGTATCACTTCCCACCGGTCAAAAGGGACATCCACAAAATGTGTAAAAACCAGAAAGGCAAGACAGGCCCTGGAGAACAGGGAGCCTTGTTATGCTGATGGGCGGGATGTAAATTGCCAACTGCCTCACTGGAGGAGTGCATTGTGTTCCCTAAAACAAGTAAACAACAGAGCTACAGAGCCAAGGCCACTTCCAGTCTAGGGAATATACCTGGGGAAAACTGAAAATCAATAAGAAAGAGCCACCTCCAAATTTAGGGCTGCACTGGCTACAAGAACCTCAACTTGGGAACACCTTAAATATCCCAGGAAATAGAAAAATGGTTCAAAACATTGTGGTACTTACGTACGATGGAATATCCCTCAGCCATGAAATCAATGTCATAAGACCAGTAGCAGCAAAGTGAGTGGATTCAGGTACGATGATTCTAAGTGAAATAAGTCACACAGAAAAAGAAACTTATCATAAGATATCACTTAGGAAGATCCTGTAAACATGGCTACACGTGAACTGAGTTACGAAAGAGAACAGAGTCTCACATTTAGAAAACACTCTTATGCCTGCATAAAGGGGAAGGAGAGGTGGGGTGATGCATAAACCCAGAGTTTGATATAAGCACAGGGACCGTTTCAAAAACCAACTTTGGAATTGACAAGACCGACACCTTCCTCAGTGAAAGAGACTCAAAACCCCGTATTTCCCACAGAGGAATATATCTGACTAGTAAGAATCTTAAAACCTATGTATTGATATGACTCCATAAGGGAATCAAGTGTGTCTAGAGTGGCATAAACATGGCAGCGAGAATCAGCTCAAACCCACTATAAAAAGGAATTTCAAAAGCAAAACCAAAAAACAGGGAAATTCTTTACAATTCCTTCAGGGTGTCTGAGGAAACCTGGAAAGACCCTATCTACAATGACAGCTGGATGTGGCATAAGGCTGGACACTTGGGACTGAGAGGATTGGTGAGATTGGGTGAGCAAATGCAGACCCTTTCAAGCAATAATGCATGGCCCCCATTCCATGGGTCCCAACTCTCCAGGTTCAAGGGAATATTACTACAGCTATAACATGTACAGGAAACCTAGAGAATGGACACACTGTGAATACGAAAGGTTTCTAAAACTCAACGAATAGTCCCTCTCCTGGTGCTCCAATTTGACTTTCCAACTGCCTTACTATCAATCTCCCAACTTGGAGAGACAGGCCCTTTAACCTCCTGGTTTGCACAGGTTCCCAATTTGGCAGAGGATGGAAGGGACGAGGGAGAACCCATGAGAGAGTAGCTGTTAGGCATTTGGACGGGCACATGTCACTCTAATTTCCCGGCAGGAAGAAGAATTAACCAAAGTCTCAGCCACCCACCGGGAACCAGTATAGGACATGATCCAAAATTTTGGACTTGCGTTCAGCTCACAAAAAACGAGTTGAGAAATGGAGCTCAGGGGCACAGCAATTCACAAACTGGCAGAGTGATAAAGGACAACTATCGTCCAAAAATCTGTTGAGGGAAGTCAACGAGGCGGACTTGAAAGTGAGGCAAAATAGCAGGAAACAGATTTCAAGAGGTACGTTGGAATCGCCTGTAAAGCACAGGAAGAGGGGCACAACTTGGACAATGGTGCACTTGGCCAAAAAGGGCGTATGCGTTTTCTCCTGAATATATTCAGGAGAAAACGCATACGCCCTTTTTGGCCAAGCAAGCAAGCGGGCAATGCAAATCTGCACTACAAAGAAGTATCACTTCCCACCGGTCAAAAGGGACATCCACAAAATGTGTAAAAACCAGAAAGGCAAGACAGGCCCTGGAGAACAGGGAGCCTTGTTATGCTGATGGGCGGGATGTAAATTGCCAACTGCCTCACTGGAGGAGTGCATTGTGTTCCCTAAAACAAGTAAACAACAGAGCTACAGAGCCAAGGCCACTTCCAGTCTAGGGAATATACCTGGGGAAAACTGAAAATCAATAAGAAAGAGCCACCTCCAAATTTAGGGCTGCACTGGCTACAAGAACCTCAACTTGGGAACACCTTAAATATCCCAGGAAATAGAAAAATGGTTCAAAACATTGTGGTACTTACGTACGATGGAATATCCCTCAGCCATGAAATCAATGTCATAAGACCAGTAGCAGCAAAGTGAGTGGATTCAGGTACGATGGTTCTAAGTGAAATAAGTCACACAGAAAAAGAAACTTATCATAAGATATCACTTAGGAAGATCCTGTAAACATGGCTACACGTGAACTGAGTTACGAAAGAGAACAGAGTCTCACATTTAGAAAACACTCTTATGCCTGCATAAAGGGGAAGGAGAGGTGGGGTGATGCATAAACCCAGAGTTTGATATAAGCACAGGGACCGTTTCAAAAACCAACTTTGGAATTGACAAGACCGACACCTTCCTCAGTGAAAGAGACTCAAAACCCCGTATTTCCCACAGAGGAATATATCTGACTAGTAAGAATCTTAAAACCTATGTATTGATATGACTCCATAAGGGAATCAAGTGTGTCTAGAGTGGCATAAACATGGCAGCGAGAATCAGCTCAAACCCACTATAAAAAGGAATTTCAAAAGCAAAACCAAAAAACAGGGAAATTCTTTACAATTCCTTCAGGGTGTCTGAGGAAACCTGGAAAGACCCTATCTACAATGACAGCTGGATGTGGCATAAGGCTGGACACTTGGGACTGAGAGGATTGGTGAGATTGGGTGAGCAAATGCAGACCCTTTCAAGCAATAATGCATGGCCCCCATTCCATGGGTCCCAACTCTCCAGGTTCAAGGGAATATTACTACAGCTATAACATGTACAGGAAACCTAGAGAATGGACACACTGTGAATACGAAAGGTTTCTAAAACTCAACGAATAGTCCCTCTCCTGGTGCTCCAGTTTGACTTTCCAACTGCCTTACTATCAATCTCCCAACTTGGACAGACAGGCCCTTTAACCTCCTGGTTTGCACAGGTTCCCAATTTGGCAGAGGATGGAAGGGACGAGAGAGAACCCATGAGAGAGTAGCTGTTAGGCATTTGGACGGGCACATGTCACTCTAATTTCCCGGCAGGAAGAAGAATTAACCAAAGTCTCAGCCACCCACCGGGAACCAGTATAGGACATGATCCAAAATTTTGGACTTGCGTTCAGCTCACAAAAAACGAGTTGAGAAATGGAGCTCAGGGGCACAGCAATTCACAAACTGGCAGAGTGATAAAGGACAACTATCGTCCAAAAATCTGTTGAGGGAAGTCAACGAGGCGGACTTGAAAGTGAGGCAAAATAGCAGGAAACAGATTTCAAGAGGTACGTTGGAATCGCCTGTAAAGCACAGGAAGAGGGGCACAACTTGGACAATGGTGCACTTGGCCAAAAAGGGCGTATGCGTTTTCTCCTGAATATATTCAGGAGAAAACGCATACGCCCTTTTTGGCCAAGCAAGCAAGCGGGCAATGCAAATCTGCACTACAAAGAAGTATCACTTCCCACCGGTCAAAAGGGACATCCACAAAATGTGTAAAAACCAGAAAGGCAAGACAGGCCCTGGAGAACAGGGAGCCTTGTTATGCTGATGGGCGGGATGTAAATTGCCAACTGCCTCACTGGAGGAGTGCATTGTGTTCCCTAAAACAAGTAAACAACAGAGCTACAGAGCCAAGGCCACTTCCAGTCTAGGGAATATACCTGGGGAAAACTGAAAATCAATAAGAAAGAGCCACCTCCAAATTTAGGGCTGCACTGGCTACAAGAACCTCAACTTGGGAACACCTTAAATATCCCAGGAAATAGAAAAATGGTTCAAAACATTGTGGTACTTACGTACGATGGAATATCCCTCAGCCATGAAATCAATGTCATAAGACCAGTAGCAGCAAAGTGAGTGGATTCAGGTACGATGATTCTAAGTGAAATAAGTCACACAGAAAAAGAAACTTATCATAAGATATCACTTAGGAAGATCCTGTAAACATGGCTACACGTGAACTGAGTTACGAAAGAGAACAGAGTCTCACATTTAGAAAACACTCTTATGCCTGCATAAAGGGGAAGGAGAGGTGGGGTGATGCATAAACCCAGAGTTTGATATAAGCACAGGGACCGTTTCAAAAACCAACTTTGGAATTGACAAGACCGACACCTTCCTCAGTGAAAGAGACTCAAAACCCCGTATTTCCCACAGAGGAATATATCTGACTAGTAAGAATCTTAAAACCTATGTATTGATATGACTCCATAAGGGAATCAAGTGTGTCTAGAGTGGCATAAACATGGCAGCGAGAATCAGCTCAAACCCACTATAAAAAGGAATTTCAAAAGCAAAACCAAAAAACAGGGAAATTCTTTACAATTCCTTCAGGGTGTCTGAGGAAACCTGGAAAGACCCTATCTACAATGACAGCTGGATGTGGCATAAGGCTGGACACTTGGGACTGAGAGGATTGGTGAGATTGGGTGAGCAAATGCAGACCCTTTCAAGCAATAATGCATGGCCCCCATTCCATGGGTCCCAACTCTCCAGGTTCAAGGGAATATTACTACAGCTATAACATGTACAGGAAACCTAGAGAATGGACACACTGTGAATACGAAAGGTTTCTAAAACTCAACGAATAGTCCCTCTCCTGGTGCTCCAATTTGACTTTCCAACTGCCTTACTATCAATCTCCCAACTTGGAGAGACAGGCCCTTTAACCTCCTGGTTTGCACAGGTTCCCAATTTGGCAGAGGATGGAAGGGACGAGGGAGAACCCATGAGAGAGTAGCTGTTAGGCATTTGGACGGGCACATGTCACTCTAATTTCCCGGCAGGAAGAAGAATTAACCAAAGTCTCAGCCACCCACCGGGAACCAGTATAGGACATGATCCAAAATTTTGGACTTGCGTTCAGCTCACAAAAAACGAGTTGAGAAATGGAGCTCAGGGGCACAGCAATTCACAAACTGGCAGAGTGATAAAGGACAACTATCGTCCAAAAATCTGTTGAGGGAAGTCAACGAGGCGGACTTGAAAGTGAGGCAAAATAGCAGGAAACAGATTTCAAGAGGTACGTTGGAATCGCCTGTAAAGCACAGGAAGAGGGGCACAACTTGGACAATGGTGCACTTGGCCAAAAAGGGCGTATGCGTTTTCTCCTGAATATATTCAGGAGAAAACGCATACGCCCTTTTTGGCCAAGCAAGCAAGCGGGCAATGCAAATCTGCACTACAAAGAAGTATCACTTCCCACCGGTCAAAAGGGACATCCACAAAATGTGTAAAAACCAGAAAGGCAAGACAGGCCCTGGAGAACAGGGAGCCTTGTTATGCTGATGGGCGGGATGTAAATTGCCAACTGCCTCACTGGAGGAGTGCATTGTGTTCCCTAAAACAAGTAAACAACAGAGCTACAGAGCCAAGGCCACTTCCAGTCTAGGGAATATACCTGGGGAAAACTGAAAATCAATAAGAAAGAGCCACCTCCAAATTTAGGGCTGCACTGGCTACAAGAACCTCAACTTGGGAACACCTTAAATATCCCAGGAAATAGAAAAATGGTTCAAAACATTGTGGTACTTACGTACGATGGAATATCCCTCAGCCATGAAATCAATGTCATAAGACCAGTAGCAGCAAAGTGAGTGGATTCAGGTACGATGATTCTAAGTGAAATAAGTCACACAGAAAAAGAAACTTATCATAAGATATCACTTAGGAAGATCCTGTAAACATGGCTACACGTGAACTGAGTTACGAAAGAGAACAGAGTCTCACATTTAGAAAACACTCTTATGCCTGCATAAAGGGGAAGGAGAGGTGGGGTGATGCATAAACCCAGAGTTTGATATAAGCACAGGGACCGTTTCAAAAACCAACTTTGGAATTGACAAGACCGACACCTTCCTCAGTGAAAGAGACTCAAAACCCCGTATTTCCCACAGAGGAATATATCTGACTAGTAAGAATCTTAAAACCTATGTATTGATATGACTCCATAAGGGAATCAAGTGTGTCTAGAGTGGCATAAACATGGCAGCGAGAATCAGCTCAAACCCACTATAAAAAGGAATTTCAAAAGCAAAACCAAAAAACAGGGAAATTCTTTACAATTCCTTCAGGGTGTCTGAGGAAACCTGGAAAGACCCTATCTACAATGACAGCTGGATGTGGCATAAGGCTGGACACTTGGGACTGAGAGGATTGGTGAGATTGGGTGAGCAAATGCAGACCCTTTCAAGCAATAATGCATGGCCCCCATTCCATGGGTCCCAACTCTCCAGGTTCAAGGGAATATTACTACAGCTATAACATGTACAGGAAACCTAGAGAATGGACACACTGTGAATACGAAAGGTTTCTAAAACTCAACGAATAGTCCCTCTCCTGGTGCTCCAGTTTGACTTTCCAACTGCCTTACTATCAATCTCCCAACTTGGAGAGACAGGCCCTTTAACCTCCTGGTTTGCACAGGTTCCCAATTTGGCAGAGGATGGAAGGGACGAGGGAGAACCCATGAGAGAGTAGCTGTTAGGCATTTGGACGGGCACATGTCACTCTAATTTCCCGGCAGGAAGAAGAATTAACCAAAGTCTCAGCCACCCACCGGGAACCAGTATAGGACATGATCCAAAATTTTGGACTTGCGTTCAGCTCACAAAAAACGAGTTGAGAAATGGAGCTCAGGGGCACAGCAATTCACAAACTGGCAGAGTGATAAAGGACAACTATCGTCCAAAAATCTGTTGAGGGAAGTCAACGAGGCGGACTTGAAAGTGAGGCAAAATAGCAGGAAACAGATTTCAAGAGGTACGTTGGAATCGCCTGTAAAGCACAGGAAGAGGGGCACAACTTGGACAATGGTGCACTTGGCCAAAAAGGGCGTATGCGTTTTCTCCTGAATATATTCAGGAGAAAACGCATACGCCCTTTTTGGCCAAGCAAGCAAGCGGGCAATGCAAATCTGCACTACAAAGAAGTATCACTTCCCACCGGTCAAAAGGGACATCCACAAAATGTGTAAAAACCAGAAAGGCAAGACAGGCCCTGGAGAACAGGGAGCCTTGTTATGCTGATGGGCGGGATGTAAATTGCCAACTGCCTCACTGGAGGAGTGCATTGTGTTCCCTAAAACAAGTAAACAACAGAGCTACAGAGCCAAGGCCACTTCCAGTCTAGGGAATATACCTGGGGAAAACTGAAAATCAATAAGAAAGAGCCACCTCCAAATTTAGGGCTGCACTGGCTACAAGAACCTCAACTTGGGTACACCTTAAATATCCCAGGAAATATAAAAATGGTTCAAAACTTTGTGGTACTTACGTACGATGGAATATCCCTCAGCCATGAAATCAATGTCATAAGACCAGTAGCAGCAAAGTGAGTGGATTCAGGTACGATGATTCTAAGTGAAATAAGTCACACAGAAAAAGAAACTTATCATAAGATATCACTTAGGAAGATCCTGTAAACATGGCTACACGTGAACTGAGTTAGGAAAGAGAACAGAGTCTCACATTTAGAAAACACTCTTATGCCTGCATAAAGGGGAAGGAGAGGTGGGGTGATGCATAAAACCAGAGTTTGATATAAGCACAGGGACCGTTTCAAAAACCAACTTTGGAATAGACAAGACCGACACCTTCCTCAGTGAAAGAGACTCAAAACCCCATATTTCCCGCAGAGGAATATATCTGACTAGTAAGAATCTTAAAACCTATGTATTGATATGTCTCCATAAGGGAATCAAGTGTGTCTAGAGTGGCATAAACATGGCAGCGAGAATCAGCTCAAACCCACTATAAAAAGGAATTTCAAAAGCAAAACCAAAAAACAGGGAAATTCTTTACAATTCCTTCAGGGTGTCTGAGGAAACCTGGAAAGACCCTATCTACAATGACAGCTGGATGTGGCATAAGGCTGTACACTTGGGACTGAGAGGATTGGTGAGATTGGGTGAGCAAATGCAGACCCTTTCAAGCAATAATGCATGGCCCCCATTCCATGGGTCCCAACTCTCCAGGTTCAAGGGAATATTACTACAGCTATAACATGTACAGGAAACCTAGAGAATGGACACACTGTGAATACGAAAGGTTTCTAAAACTCAACGAATAGTCCCTCTCCTGGTGCTCCAGTTTGACTTTCCAACTGCCTTACTATCAATCTCCCAACTTGGAGAGACAGGCCCTTTAACCTCCTGGTTTGCACAGGTTCCCAATTTGGCAGAGGATGGAAGGGACGAGGGAGAACCCATGAGAGAGTAGCTGTTAGGCATTTGGACGGGCACATGTCACTCTAATTTCCCGGCAGGAAGAAGAATTAACCAAAGTCTCAGCCACCCACCGGGAACCAGTATAGGACATGATCCAAAATTTTGGACTTGCGTTCAGCTCACAAAAAACGAGTTGAGAAATGGAGCTCAGGGGCACAGCAATTCACAAACTGGCAGAGTGATAAAGGACAACTATCGTCCAAAAATCTGTTGAGGGAAGTCAACGAGGCGGACTTGAAAGTGAGGCAAAATAGCAGGAAACAGATTTCAAGAGGTACGTTGGAATCGCCTGTAAAGCACAGGAAGAGGGGCACAACTTGGACAATGGTGCACTTGGCCAAAAAGGGCGTATGCGTTTTCTCCTGAATATATTCAGGAGAAAACGCATACGCCCTTTTTGGCCAAGCAAGCAAGCGGGCAATGCAAATCTGCACTACAAAGAAGTATCACTTCCCACCGGTCAAAAGGGACATCCACAAAATGTGTAAAAACCAGAAAGGCAAGACAGGCCCTGGAGAACAGGGAGCCTTGTTATGCTGATGGGCGGGATGTAAATTGCCAACTGCCTCACTGGAGGAGTGCATTGTGTTCCCTAAAACAAGTAAACAACAGAGCTACAGAGCCAAGGCCACGTCCAGTCTAGGGAATATACCTTGGGAAAACTGAAAATCAATAAGAAAGAGCCACCTCCAAATTTAGGGCTGCACTGGCTACAAGAACCTCAACTTGGGTACACCTTAAATATCCCAGGAAATATAAAAATGGTTCAAAACATTGTGGTACTTACGTACGATGGAATATCCCTCAGCCATGAAATCAATGTCATAAGACCAGTAGCAGCAAAGTGAGTGGATTCAGGTACGATGATTCTAAGTGAAATAAGTCACACAGAAAAAGAAACTTATCATAAGATATCACTTATGAAGATCCTGTAAACATGGCTACACGTGAACTGAGTTAGGAAAGAGAACAGAGTCTCACATTTAGAAAACACTCTTATGCCTGCATAAAGGGGAAGGAGAGGTGGGGTGATGCATAAAACCAGAGTTTGATATAAGCACAGGGACCGTTTCAAAAACCAACTTTGGAATTGACAAGACCAACACCTTCCTCAGTGAAAGAGACTCAAAACCCCATATTTCCCACAGAGGAATATATCTGACTAGTAAGAATCTTAAAACCTATGTATTGATATGTCTCCATAAGGGAATCAAGTGTGTCTAGAGTGGCATAAACATGGCAGCGAGAATCAGCTCAAACCCACTATAAAAAGGAATTTCAAAAGCAAAACCAAAAAACAGGGAAATTCTTTACAATTCCTTCAGGGTGTCTGAGGAAACCTGGAAAGACCCTATCTACAATGACAGCTGGATGTGGCATAAGGCTGGACACTTGGGACTGAGAGGATTGGTGAGATTGGGTGAGCAAATGCAGACCCTTTCAAGCAATAATGCATGGCCCCCATTCCATGGGTCCCAACTCTCCAGGTTCAAGGGAATATTACTACAGCTATAACATGTACAGGAAACCTAGAGAATGGACACACTGTGAATACGAAAGGTTTCTAAAACTCAACGAATAGTCCCTCTCCTGGTGCTCCAGTTTGACTTTCCAACTGCCTTACTATCAATCTCCCAACTTGGAGAGACAGGCCCTTTAACCTCCTGGTTTGCACAGGTTCCCAATTTGCCAGAGGATGGAAGGGACGAGGGAGAACCCATGAGAGAGTAGCTGTTAGGCATTTGGACGGGCACATGTCACTCTAATTTCCCGGCAGGAAGAAGAATTAACCAAAGTCTCAGCCACCCACCGGGAACCAGTATAGGACATGATCCAAAATTTTGGACTTGCGTTCAGCTCACAAAAAACGAGTTGAGAAATGGAGCTCAGGGGCACAGCAATTCACAAACTGGCAGAGTGATAAAGGACAACTATCGTCCAAAAATCTGTTGAGGGAAGTCAACGAGGCGGACTTGAAAGTGAGGCAAAATAGGAGGAAACAGATTTCAAGAGGTACGTTGGAATCGCCTGTAAAGCACAGGAAGAGGGGCACAACTTGGACAATGGTGCACTTGGCCAAAAAGGGCGTATGCGTTTTCTCCTGAATATATTCAGGAGAAAACGCATACGCCCTTTTTGGCCAAGCAAGCAAGCGGGCAATGCAAATCTGCACTACAAAGAAGTATCACTTCCCACCGGTCAAAGGGGACATCCACAAAATATGTAAAAACCAGAAAGGCAAGACAGGCCCTGGAGATCAGGGAGCCTTGTTATGCTGATGGGCGGGATGTAAATTGCCAACTGCCTCACTGGAGGAGTGCATTGTGTTCCCTAAAACAAGTAAACAACAGAGCTACAGAGCCAAGGCCACTTCCAGTCTAGGGAATATACCTGGGGAAAACTGAAAATCAATAAGAAAGAGCCACCTCCAAATTTAGGGCTGCACTGGCTACAAGAACCTCAACTTGGGTACACCTTAAATATCCCAGGAAATATAAAAATGGTTCAAAACTTTGTGGTACTTACGTACGATGGAATATCCCTCAGCCATGAAATCAATGTCATAAGACCAGTAGCAGCAAAGTGAGTGGATTCAGGTACGATGATTCTAAGTGAAATAAGTCACACAGAAAAAGAAACTTATCATAAGATATCACTTAGGAAGATCCTGTAAACATGGCTACACGTGAACTGAGTTAGGAAAGAGAACAGAGTCTCACATTTAGAAAACACTCTTATGCCTGCATAAAGGGGAAGGAGAGGTGGGGTGATGCATAAAACCAGAGTTTGATATAAGCACAGGGACCGTTTCAAACACCAACTTTGGAATTGACAAGACCGACACCTTCCTCAGTGAAAGAGACTCAAAACCCCATATTTCCCACAGAGGAATATATCTGACTAGTAAGAATCTTAAAACCTATGTATTGATATGTCTCCATAAGGGAATCAAGTGTGTCTAGAGTGGCATAAACATGGCAGCGAGAATCAGCTCAAACCCACTATAAAAAGGAATTTCAAAAGCAAAACCAAAAAACAGGGAAATTCTTTACAATTCCTTCAGGGTGTCTGAGGAAACCTGGAAAGACCCTATCTACAATGACAGCTGGATGTGGCATAAGGCTGGACACTTGGGACTGAGAGGATTGGTGAGATTGGGTGAGCAAATGCAGACCCTTTCAAGCAATAATGCATGGCCCCCATTCCATGGGTCCCAACTCTCCAGGTTCAAGGGAATATTACTACAGCTATAACATGTACAGGAAACCTAGAGAATGGACACACTGTGAATACGAAAGGTTTCTAAAACTCAACGAATAGTGCCTCTCCTGGTGCTCCAGTTTGACTTTCCAACTGCCTTACTATCAATCTCCCAACTTGGACAGACAGGCCCTTTAACCTCCTGGTTTGCACAGGTTCCCAATTTGGCAGAGGATGGAAGGGACGAGAGAGAACCCATGAGAGAGTAGCTGTTAGGCATTTGGACGGGCACATGTCACTCTAATTTCCCGGCAGGAAGAAGAATTAACCGAAGTCTCAGCCACCCACCGGGAACCAGTATAGGACATGATCCAAAATTTTGGACTTGCGTTCAGCTCACAAAAAACGAGTTGAGAAATGGAGCTCAGGGGCACAGCAATTCACAAACTGGCAGAGTGATAAAGGACAACTATCGTCCAAAAATCTGTTGAGGGAAGTCAACGAGGCGGACTTGAAAGTGAGGCAAAATAGGAGGAAACAGATTTCAAGAGGTACGTTGGAATCGCCTGTAAAGCACAGGAAGAGGGGCACAACTTGGACAATGGTGCACTTGGCCAAAAAGGGCGTATGCGTTTTCTCCTGAATATATTCAGGAGAAAACGCATACGCCCTTTTTGGCCAAGCAAGCAAGCGGGCAATGCAAATCTGCACTACAAAGAAGTATCACTTCCCACCGGTCAAAAGGGACATCCACAAAATGTGTAAAAACCAGAAAGGCAAGACAGGCCCTGGAGAACAGGGAGCCTTGTTATGCTGATGGGCGGGATGTAAATTGCCAACTGCCTCACTGGAGGAGTGCATTGTGTTCCCTAAAACAAGTAAACAACAGAGCTACAGAGCCAAGGCCACTTCCAGTCTAGGGAATATACCTGGGGAAAACTGAAAATCAATAAGAAAGAGCCACCTCCAAATTTAGGGCTGCACTGGCTACAAGAACTTGGGTACACCTTAAATATCCCAGGAAATATAAAAATGGTTCAAAACATTGTGGTACTTACGTACGATGGAATATCCCTCAGCCATGAAATCAATGTCATAAGACCAGTAGCAGCAAAGTGAGTGGATTCAGGTACGATGATTCTAAGTGAAATAAGTCACACAGAAAAAGAAACTTATCATAAGATATCACTTATGAAGATCCTGTAAACATGGCTACACGTGAACTGAGTTACGAAAGAGAACAGAGTCTCACATTTAGAAAACACTCTTATGCCTGCATAAAGGGGAAGGAGAGGTGGGGTGATGCATAAACCCAGAGTTTGATATAAGCACAGGGACCGTTTCAAAAACCAACTTTGGAATTGACAAGACCGACACCTTCCTCAGTGAAAGAGACTCAAAACCACATATTTCCCACAGAGGAATATATCTGACTAGTAAGAATCTTAAAACCTATGTATTGATATGACTCCATAAGGGAATCAAGTGTGTCTAGAATGGCATAAACATGGCAGCGAGAATCAGCTCAAACCCACTATAAAAAGGAATTTCAAAAGCAAAACCAAAAAACAGGGAAATTCTTTACAATTCCTTCAGGGTGTCTGAGGAAACCTGGAAAGACCCTATCTACAATGACAGCTGGATGTGGCATAAGGCTGGACACTTGGGACTGAGAGGATTGGTGAGATTGGGTGAGCAAATGCAGACCCTTTCAAGCAATAATGCATGGCCCCCATTCCATGGGTCCCAACTCTCCAGGTTCAAGGGAATATTACTACAGCTATAACATGTACAGGAAACCTAGAGAATGGACACACTGTGAATACGAAAGGTTTCTAAAACTCAACGAATAGTCCCTCTCCTGGTGCTCCAGTTTGACTTTCCAACTGCCTTACTATCAATCTCCCAACTTGGAGAGACAGGCCCTTTAACCTCCTGGTTTGCACAGGTTCCCAATTTGGCAGAGGATGGAAGGGACGAGGGAGAACCCATGAGAGAGTAGCTGTTAGGCATTTGGACGGGCACATGTCACTCTAATTTCCCGGCAGGAAGAAGAATTAACCAAAGTCTCATCCACCCACCGGGAACCAGTATAGGACATGATCCAAAATTTTGGACTTGCGTTCAGCTCACAAAAAACGAGTTGAGAAATGGAGCTCAGGGGCACAGCAATTCACAAACTGGCAGAGTGATAAAGGACAACTATCGTCCAAAAATCTGTTGAGGGAAGTCAACGAGGCGGACTTGAAAGCGAGGCAAAATAGCAGGAAACAGATTTCAAGAGGTACCTTGGAATCGCCTGTAAAGCACAGGAAGAGGGGCACAACTTGGACAATGGTGCACTTGGCCAAAAAGGGCGTATGCGTTTTCTCCTGAATATATTCAGGAGAAAACGCATACGCCCTTTTTGGCCAAGCAAGCAAGCGGGCAATGCAAATTGGCACTACAAAGAAGTATCACTTCCCACCGGTCAAAAGGGACATCCACAAAATGTGTAAAAACCAGAAAGGCAAGACAGGCCCTGGAGAACAGGGAGCCTTGTTATGCTGATGGGCGGGATGTAAATTGCCAACTGCCTCACTGGAGGAGTGCATTGTGTTCCCTAAAACAAGTAAACAACAGAGCTACAGAGCCAAGGCCACTTCCAGTCTAGGGAATATACCTGGGGAAAACTGAAAATCAATAAGAAAGAGCCACCTCCAAATTTAGGGCTGCACTGGCTACAAGAACCTCAACTTGGGTACACCTTAAATATCCCAGGAAATATAAAAATGGTTCAAAACATTGTGGTACTTACGTACGATGGAATATCCCTCAGCCATGAAATCAATGTCATAAGACCAGTAGCAGCAAAGTGAGTGGATTCAGGTACGATGATTCTAAGTGAAATAAGTCACACAGAAAAAGAAACTTATCATAAGATATCACTTATGAAGATCCTGTAAACATGGCTACACGTGAACTGAGTTAGGAAAGAGAACAGAGTCTCACATTTAGAAAACACTCTTATGCCTGCATAAAGGGGAAGGAGAGGTGGGGTGATGCATAAAACCAGAGTTTGATATAAGCACAGGGACC
Organism: Mesoplodon densirostris; assembly: GCF_025265405.1. NCBI lineage: Eukaryota > Metazoa > Chordata > Mammalia > Artiodactyla > Ziphiidae > Mesoplodon > Mesoplodon densirostris. The sequence goes on along the minus strand of NC_082663.1, from coordinate 185,278,236 downwards.
GTTTCAAAAACCAACTTTGGAATAGACAAGACCTACACCTTCCTCAGTGAAAGAGACTCAAAACCCCATATTTCCCGCAGAGGAATATATCTGACTAGTAAGAATCTTAAATCCTATGTATTGATATGTCTCCATAAGGGAATCAAGTGTGTCTAGAGTGGCATAAACATGGCAGCGAGAATCAGCTCAAACCCACTATAAAAAGGAATTTCAAAAGCAAAACCAAAAAACAGGGAAATTCTTTACAATTCCTTCAGGGTGTCTGAGGAAACCTGGAAAGACCCTATCTACAATGACAGCTGGATGTGGCATAAGGCTGGACACTTGGGACTGAGAGGATTGGTGAGATTGGGTGAGCAAATGCAGACCCTTTCAAGCAATAATGCATGGCCCCCATTCCATGGGTCCCAACTCTCCAGGTTCAAGGGAATATTACTACAGCTATAACATGTACAGGAAACCTAGAGAATGGACACACTGTGAATACGAAAGGTTTCTAAAACTCAACGAATAGTCCCTCTCCTGGTGCTCCAGTTTGACTTTCCAACTGCCTTACTATCAATCTCCCAACTTGGAGAGACAGGCCCTTTAACCTCCTGGTTTGCACAGGTTCCCAATTTGCCAGAGGATGGAAGGGACGAGGGAGAACCCATGAGAGAGTAGCTGTTAGGCATTTGGACGGGCACATGTCACTCTAATTTCCCGGCAGGAAGAAGAATTAACCAAAGTCTCAGCCACCCACCGGGAACCAGTATAGGACATGATCCAAAATTTTGGACTTGCGTTCAGCTCACAAAAAACGAGTTGAGAAATGGAGCTCAGGGGCACAGCAATTCACAAACCGGCAGAGTGATAAAGGACAACTATCGTCTAAAAATCTGTTGAGGGAAGTCAACGAGGCGGACTTGAAAGTGAGGCAAAATAGCAGGAAACAGATTTCAAGAGGTACCTTGGAATCGCCTGTAAAGCACAGGAAGAGGGGCACAACTTGGACAATGGTGCACTTGGCCAAAAAGGGCGTATGCGTTTTCTCCTGAATATATTCAGGAGAAAACGCATACGCCCTTTTTGGCCAAGCAAGCAAGCGGGCAATGCAAATCGGCACTACAAAGAAGTATCACTTCCCACGGGTCAAAAGGGACATCCACAAAATGTGTAAAAACCAGAAAGGCAAGACAGGCCCTGGAGAACAGGGAGCCTTGTTATGCTGATGGGCGGGATGTAAATTGCCAACTGCCTCACTGGAGGAGTGCATTGTGTTCCCTAAAACAAGTAAACAACAGAGCTACAGAGCCAAGGCCACTTCCAGTCTAGGGAATATACCTGGGGAAAACTGAAAATCAATAAGAAAGAGCCACCTCCAAATTTAGGGCTGCACTGGCTACAAGAACCTCAACTTGGTTACACCTTAAATATCCCAGGAAATATAAAAATGGTTCAAAACATTGTGGTACTTACGTACGATGGAATATCCCTCAGCCATGAAATCAATGTCATAAGACCAGTAGCAGCAAAGTGAGTGGATTCAGGTACGATGATTCTAAGTGAAATAAGTCACACAGAAAAAGAAACTTATCATAAGATATCACTTATGAAGATCCTGTAAACATGGCTACACGTGAACTGAGTTACGAAATAGAACAGAGTCTCACATTTAGAAAACACTCTTATGCCTGCATAAAGGGGAAGGAGAGGTGGGGTGATGCATAAACCCAGAGTTTGATATAAGCACAGGGACCGTTTCAAAAACCAACTTTGGAATTGACAAGACCGACACCTTCCTCAGTGAAAGAGACTCAAAACCCCATATTTCCCACAGAGGAATATATCTGACTAGTAAGAATCTTAAAACCTATGTATTGATATGACTCCATAAGGGAATCAAGTGTGTCTAGAGTGGCATAAACATGGCAGCGAGAATCAGCTCAAACCCACTATAAAAAGGAATTTCAAAAGCAAAACCAAAAAACAGGGAAATTCTTTACAATTCCTTCAGGGTGTCTGAGGAAACCTGGAAAGACCCTATCTACAATGACAGCTGGATGTGGCATAAGGCTGGACACTTGGGACTGAGAGGATTGGTGAGATTGGGTGAGCAAATGCAGACCCTTTCAAGCAATAATGCATGGCCCCCATTCCATGGGTCCCAACTCTCCAGGTTCAAGGGAATATTACTACAGCTATAACATGTACAGGAAACCTAGAGAATGGACACACTGTGAATACGAAAGGTTTCTAAAACTCAACGAATAGTCCCTCTCCTGGTGCTCCAGTTTGACTTTCCAACTGCCTTACTATCAATCTCCCAACTTGGAGAGACAGGCCCTTTAACCTCCTGGTTTGCACAGGTTCCCAATTTGGCAGAGGATGGAAGGGACGAGGGAGAACCCATGAGAGAGTAGCTGTTAGGCATTTGGACGGGCACATGTCACTCTAATTTCCCGGCAGGAAGAAGAATTAACCAAAGTCTCAGCCACCCACCGGGAACCAGTATAGGACATGATCCAAAATTTTCGACTTGCGTTCAGCTCACAAAAAACGAGTTGAGAAATGGAGCTCAGGGGCACAGCAATTCACAAACTGGCAGAGTGATAAAGGACAACTATCGTCCAAAAATCTGTTGAGGGAAGTCAACGAGGCGGACTTGAAAGTGAGGCAAAATAGCAGGAAACAGATTTCAAGAGGTACGTTGGAATCGCCTGTAAAGCACAGGAAGAGGGGCACAACTTGGACAATGGTGCACTTGGCCAAAAAGGGCGTATGCGTTTTCTCCTGAATATATTCAGGAGAAAACGCATACGCCCTTTTTGGCCAAGCAAGCAAGCGGGCAATGCAAATCTGCACTACAAAGAAGTATCACTTCCCACCGGTCAAAAGGGACATCCACAAAATGTGTAAAAACACAGAAAGGCAAGACAGGCCCTGGAGAACAGGGAGCCTTGTTATGCTGATGGGCGGGATGTAAATTGCCAACTGCCTCACTGGAGGAGTGCATTGTGTTCCCTAAAACAAGTAAACAACAGAGCTACAGAGCCAAGGCCACTTCCAGTCTAGGGAATATACCTGGGGAAAACTGAAAATCAATAAGAAAGAGCCACCTCCAAATTTAGGGCTGCACTGGCTACAAGAACCTCAACTTGGGTACACCTTAAATATCCCAGGAAATATAAAAATGGTTCAAAACATTGTGGTACTTACGTACGATGGAATATCCCTCAGCCATGAAATCAATGTCATAAGACCAGTAGCAGCAAAGTGAGTGGATTCAGGTACGATGATTCTAAGTGAAATAAGTCACACAGAAAAAGAAACTTATCATAAGATATCACTTATGAAGATCCTGTAAACATGGCTACACGTGAACTGAGTTACAAAATAGAACAGAGTCTCACATTTAGAAAACACTCTTATGCCTGCATAAAGGGGAAGGAGAGGTGGGGTGATGCATAAACCCAGAGTTTGATATAAGCACAGGGACCGTTTCAAAAACCAACTTTGGAATTGACAAGACCGACACCTTCCTCAGTGAAAGAGACTCAAAACCCCATATTTCCCACAGAGGAATATATCTGACTAGTAAGAATCTTAAAACCTATGTATTGATATGACTCCATAAGGGAATCAAGTGTGTCTAGAGTGGCATAAACATGGCAGCGAGAATCAGCTCAAACCCACTATAAAAACGAATTTCAAAAGCAAAACCAAAAAACAGGGAAATTCTTTACAATTCCTTCAGGGTGTCTGAGGAAACCTGGAAAGACCCTATCTACAATGACAGCTGGATGTGGCATAAGGCTGGACACTTGGGACTGAGAGGATTGGTGAGATTGGGTGAGCAAATGCAGACCCTTTCAAGCAATAATGCATGGCCCCCATTCCATGGGTCCCAACTCTCCAGGTTCAAGGGAATATTACTACAGCTATAACATGTACAGGAAACCTAGAGAATGGACACACTGTGAATACGAAAGGTTTCTAAAACTCAACGAATAGTCCCTCTCCTGGTGCTCCAGTTTGACTTTCCAACTGCCTTACTATCAATCTCCCAACTTGGAGAGACAGGCCCTTTAACCTCCTGGTTTGCACAGGTTCCCAATTTGGCAGAGGATGGAAGGGACGAGGGAGAACCCATGAGAGAGTAGCTGTTAGGCATTTGGACGGGCACATGTCACTCTAATTTCCCGGCAGGAAGAAGAATTAACCAAAGTCTCAGCCACCCACCGGGAACCAGTATAGGACATGATCCAAAATTTTGGACTTGCGTTCAGCTCACAAAAAACGAGTTGAGAAATGGAGCTCAGGGGCACAGCAATTCACAAACTGGCAGAGTGATAAAGGACAACTATCGTCCAAAAATCTGTTGAGGGAAGTCAACGAGGCGGACTTGAAAGTGAGGCAAAATAGCAGGAAACAGATTTCAAGAGGTACGTTGGAATCGCCTGTAAAGCACAGGAAGAGGGGCACAACTTGGACAATGGTGCACTTGGCCAAAAAGGGCGTATGCGTTTTCTCCTGAATATATTCAGGAGAAAACGCATACGCCCTTTTTGGCCAAGCAAGCAAGCGGGCAATGCAAATCTGCACTACAAAGAAGTATCAATTCCCACCGGTCAAAAGGGACATCCACAAAATGTGTAAAAACCAGAAAGGCAAGACAGGCCCTGGAGAACAGGGAGCCTTGTTATGCTGATGGGCGGGATGTAAATTTCCAACTGCCTCACTGGAGGAGTGCATTGTGTTCCCTAAAACAAGTAAACAACAGAGCTACAGAGCCAAGGCCACTTCCAGTCTAGGGAATATACCTGGGGAAAACTGAAAATCAATAAGAAAGAGCCACCTCCAAATTTAGGGCTGCACTGGCTACAAGAACCTCAACTTGGGTACACCTTAAATATCCCAGGAAATATAAAAATGGTTCAAAACATTGTGGTACTTACGTACGATGGAATATCCCTCAGCCATGAAATCAATGTCATAAGACCAGTAGCAGCAAAGTGAGTGGATTCAGGTACGATGATTCTAAGTGAAATAAGTCACACAGAAAAAGAAACTTATCATAAGATATCACTTATGAAGATACTGTAAACATGGCTACACGTGAACTGAGTTACGAAAGAGAACAGAGTCTCACATTTAGAAAACATTCTTATGCCTGCATAAAGGGGAAGGAGAGGTGGGGTGATGCATAAAACCAGAGTTTGATATAAGCACAGGGACCGTTTCAAAAACCAACTTTGGAATAGACAAGACCTACACCTTCCTCAGTGAAAGAGACTCAAAACCCCATATTTCCCACAGAGGAATATATCTGACTAGTAAGAATCTTAAAACCTATGTATTGATATGTCTCCATAAGGGAATCAAGTGTGTCTAGAGTGGCATAAACATGGCAGCGAGAATCAGCTCAAACCCACTATAAAAAGGAATTTCAAAAGCAAAACCAAAAAACAGGGAAATTCTTTACAATTCCTTCAGGGTGTCTGAGGAAACCTGGAAAGACCCTATCTACAATGACAGCTGGATGTGGCATAAGGCTGGACACTTGGGACTGAGAGGATTGGTGAGATTGGGTGAGCAAATGCAGACCCTTTCAAGCAATAATGCATGGCCCCCATTCCATGGGTCCCAACTCTCCAGGTTCAAGGGAATATTACTACAGCTATAACATGTACAGGAAACCTAGAGATTGGACACACTGTGAATACGAAAGGTTTCTAAAACTCAACGAATAGTCCCTCTCCTGGTGCTCCAGTTTGACTTTCCAACTGCCTTACTATCAATCTCCCAACTTGGAGAGACAGGCCCTTTAACCTCCTGGTTTGCACAGGTTCCCAATTTGGCAGAGGATGGAAGGGACGAGGGAGAACCCATGAGAGAGTAGCTGTTAGGCATTTGGACGGGCACATGTCACTCTAATTTCCCGGCAGGAAGAAGAATTAACCAAAGTCTCAGCCACCCACCGGGAACCAGTATAGGACATGATCCAAAATTTTGGACTTGTGTTCAGCTCACAAAAAACGAGTTGAGAAATGGAGCTCAGGGGCACAGCAATTCACAAACCGGCAGAGTGATAAAGGACAACTATCGTCTAAAAATCTGTTGAGGGAAGTCAACGAGGCGGACTTGAAAGTGAGGCAAAATAGCAGGAAACAGATTTCAAGAGGTACCTTGGAATCGCCTGTAAAGCACAGGAAGAGGGGCACAACTTGGACAATGGTGCACTTGGCCAAAAAGGGCGTATGCGTTTTCTCCTGAATATATTCAGGAGAAAACGCATACGCCCTTTTTGGCCAAGCAAGCAAGCGGGCAATGCAAATCGGCACTACAAAGAAGTATCACTTCCCACGGGTCAAAAGGGACATCCACAAAATGTGTAAAAACCAGAAAGGCAAGACAGGCCCTGGAGAACAGGGAGCCTTGTTATGCTGATGGGCGGGATGTAAATTGCCAACTGCCTCACTGGAGGAGTGCATTGTGTTCCCTAAAACAAGTAAACAACAGAGCTACAGAGCCAAGGCCACTTCCAGTCTAGGGAATATACCTGGGGAAAACTGAAAATCAATAAGAAAGAGCCACCTCCAAATTTAGGGCTGCACTGGCTACAAGAACCTCAACTTGGTTACACCTTAAATATCCCAGGAAATATAAAAATGGTTCAAAACATTGTGGTACTTACGTACGATGGAATATCCCTCAGCCATGAAATCAATGTCATAAGACCAGTAGCAGCAAAGTGAGTGGATTCAGGTACGATGATTCTAAGTGAAATAAGTCACACAGAAAAAGAAACTTATCATAAGATATCACTTATGAAGATCCTGTAAACATGGCTACACGTGAACTGAGTTACGAAATAGAACAGAGTCTCACATTTAGAAAACACTCTTATGCCTGCATAAAGGGGAAGGAGAGGTGGGGTGATGCATAAACCCAGAGTTTGATATAAGCACAGGGACCGTTTCAAAAACCAACTTTGGAATTGACAAGACCGACACCTTCCTCAGTGAAAGAGACTCAAAACCCCATATTTCCCACAGAGGAATATATCTGACTAGTAAGAATCTTAAAACCTATGTATTGATATGACTCCATAAGGGAATCAAGTGTGTCTAGAGTGGCATAAACATGGCAGCGAGAATCAGCTCAAACCCACTATAAAAAGGAATTTCAAAAGCAAAACCAAAAAACAGGGAAATTCTTTACAATTCCTTCAGGGTGTCTGAGGAAACCTGGAAAGACCCTATCTACAATGACAGCTGGATGTGGCATAAGGCTGGACACTTGGGACTGAGAGGATTGGTGAGATTGGGTGAGCAAATGCAGACCCTTTCAAGCAATAATGCATGGCCCCCATTCCATGGGTCCCAACTCTCCAGGTTCAAGGGAATATTACTACAGCTATAACATGTACAGGAAACCTAGAGAATGGACACACTGTGAATACGAAAGGTTTCTAAAACTCAACGAATAGTCCCTCTCCTGGTGCTCCAGTTTGACTTTCCAACTGCCTTACTATCAATCTCCCAACTTGGAGAGACAGGCCCTTTAACCTCCTGGTTTGCACAGGTTCCCAATTTGGCAGAGGATGGAAGGGACGAGGGAGAACCCATGAGAGAGTAGCTGTTAGGCATTTGGACGGGCACATGTCACTCTAATTTCCCGGCAGGAAGAAGAATTAACCAAAGTCTCAGCCACCCACCGGGAACCAGTATAGGACATGATCCAAAATTTTCGACTTGCGTTCAGCTCACAAAAAACGAGTTGAGAAATGGAGCTCAGGGGCACAGCAATTCACAAACTGGCAGAGTGATAAAGGACAACTATCGTCCAAAAATCTGTTGAGGGAAGTCAACGAGGCGGACTTGAAAGTGAGGCAAAATAGCAGGAAACAGATTTCAAGAGGTACGTTGGAATCGCCTGTAAAGCACAGGAAGAGGGGCACAACTTGGACAATGGTGCACTTGGCCAAAAAGGGCGTATGCGTTTTCTCCTGAATATATTCAGGAGAAAACGCATACGCCCTTTTTGGCCAAGCAAGCAAGCGGGCAATGCAAATCTGCACTACAAAGAAGTATCACTTCCCACCGGTCAAAAGGGACATCCACAAAATGTGTAAAAACACAGAAAGGCAAGACAGGCCCTGGAGAACAGGGAGCCTTGTTATGCTGATGGGCGGGATGTAAATTGCCAACTGCCTCACTGGAGGAGTGCATTGTGTTCCCTAAAACAAGTAAACAACAGAGCTACAGAGCCAAGGCCACTTCCAGTCTAGGGAATATACCTGGGGAAAACTGAAAATCAATAAGAAAGAGCCACCTCCAAATTTAGGGCTGCACTGGCTACAAGAACCTCAACTTGGGTACACCTTAAATATCCCAGGAAATATAAAAATGGTTCAAAACATTGTGGTACTTACGTACGATGGAATATCCCTCAGCCATGAAATCAATGTCATAAGACCAGTAGCAGCAAAGTGAGTGGATTCAGGTACGATGATTCTAAGTGAAATAAGTCACACAGAAAAAGAAACTTATCATAAGATATCACTTATGAAGATCCTGTAAACATGGCTACACGTGAACTGAGTTACAAAATAGAACAGAGTCTCACATTTAGAAAACACTCTTATGCCTGCATAAAGGGGAAGGAGAGGTGGGGTGATGCATAAACCCAGAGTTTGATATAAGCACAGGGACCGTTTCAAAAACCAACTTTGGAATTGACAAGACCGACACCTTCCTCAGTGAAAGAGACTCAAAACCCCATATTTCCCACAGAGGAATATATCTGACTAGTAAGAATCTTAAAACCTATGTATTGATATGACTCCATAAGGGAATCAAGTGTGTCTAGAGTGGCATAAACATGGCAGCGAGAATCAGCTCAAACCCACTATAAAAACGAATTTCAAAAGCAAAACCAAAAAACAGGGAAATTCTTTACAATTCCTTCAGGGTGTCTGAGGAAACCTGGAAAGACCCTATCTACAATGACAGCTGGATGTGGCATAAGGCTGGACACTTGGGACTGAGAGGATTGGTGAGATTGGGTGAGCAAATGCAGACCCTTTCAAGCAATAATGCATGGCCCCCATTCCATGGGTCCCAACTCTCCAGGTTCAAGGGAATATTACTACAGCTATAACATGTACAGGAAACCTAGAGAATGGACACACTGTGAATACGAAAGGTTTCTAAAACTCAACGAATAGTCCCTCTCCTGGTGCTCCAGTTTGACTTTCCAACTGCCTTACTATCAATCTCCCAACTTGGAGAGACAGGCCCTTTAACCTCCTGGTTTGCACAGGTTCCCAATTTGGCAGAGGATGGAAGGGACGAGGGAGAACCCATGAGAGAGTAGCTGTTAGGCATTTGGACGGGCACATGTCACTCTAATTTCCCGGCAGGAAGAAGAATTAACCAAAGTCTCAGCCACCCACCGGGAACCAGTATAGGACATGATCCAAAATTTTGGACTTGCGTTCAGCTCACAAAAAACGAGTTGAGAAATGGAGCTCAGGGGCACAGCAATTCACAAACTGGCAGAGTGATAAAGGACAACTATCGTCCAAAAATCTGTTGAGGGAAGTCAACGAGGCGGACTTGAAAGTGAGGCAAAATAGCAGGAAACAGATTTCAAGAGGTACGTTGGAATCGCCTGTAAAGCACAGGAAGAGGGGCACAACTTGGACAATGGTGCACTTGGCCAAAAAGGGCGTATGCGTTTTCTCCTGAATATATTCAGGAGAAAACGCATACGCCCTTTTTGGCCAAGCAAGCAAGCGGGCAATGCAAATCTGCACTACAAAGAAGTATCAATTCCCACCGGTCAAAAGGGACATCCACAAAATGGGTAAAAACCAGAAAGGCAAGACAGGCCCTGGAGAACAGGGAGCCTTGTTATGCTGATGGGCGGGATGTAAATTGCCAACTGCCTCACTGGAGGAGTGCATTGTGTTCCCTAAAACAAGTAAACAACAGAGCTACAGAGCCAAGGCCACTTCCAGTCTAGGGAATATACCTGGGGAAAACTGAAAATCAATAAGAAAGAGCCACCTCCAAATTTAGGGCTGCACTGGCTACAAGAACCTCAACTTGGGTACACCTTAAATATCCCAGGAAATATAAAAATGGTTCAAAACATTGTGGTACTTACGTACGATGGAATATCCCTCAGCCATGAAATCAATGTCATAAGACCAGTAGCAGCAAAGTGAGTGGATTCAGGTACGATGATTCTAAGTGAAATAAGTCACACAGAAAAAGAAACTTATCATAAGATATCACTTATGAAGATACTGTAAACATGGCTACACGTGAACTGAGTTACGAAAGAGAACAGAGTCTCACATTTAGAAAACACTCTTATGCCTGCATAAAGGGGAAGGAGAGGTGGGGTGATGCATAAAACCAGAGTTTGATATAAGCACAGGGACCGTTTCAAAAACCAACTTTGGAATAGACAAGACCTACACCTTCCTCAGTGAAAGAGACTCAAAACCCCATATTTCCCACAGAGGAATATATCTGACTAGTAAGAATCTTAAAACCTATGTATTGATATGTCTCCATAAGGGAATCAAGTGTGTCTAGAGTGGCATAAACATGGCAGCGAGAATCAGCTCAAACCCACTATAAAAAGGAATTTCAAAAGCAAAACCAAAAAACAGGGAAATTCTTTACAATTCCTTCAGGGTGTCTGAGGAAACCTGGAAAGACCCTATCTACAATGACAGCTGGATGTGGCATAAGGCTGGACACTTGGGACTGAGAGGATTGGTGAGATTGGGTGAGCAAATGCAGACCCTTTCAAGCAATAATGCATGGCCCCCATTCCATGGGTCCCAACTCTCCAGGTTCAAGGGAATATTACTACAGCTATAACATGTACAGGAAACCTAGAGATTGGACACACTGTGAATACGAAAGGTTTCTAAAACTCAACGAATAGTCCCTCTCCTGGTGCTCCAGTTTGACTTTCCAACTGCCTTACTATCAATCTCCCAACTTGGAGAGACAGGCCCTTTAACCTCCTGGTTTGCACAGGTTCCCAATTTGGCAGAGGATGGAAGGGACGAGGGAGAACCCATGAGAGAGTAGCTGTTAGGCATTTGGACGGGCACATGTCACTCTAATTTCCCGGCAGGAAGAAGAATTAACCAAAGTCTCAGCCACCCACCGGGAACCAGTATAGGACATGATCCAAAATTTTGGACTTGTGTTCAGCTCACAAAAAACGAGTTGAGAAATGGAGCTCAGGGGCACAGCAATTCACAAACTGGCAGAGTGATAAAGGACAACTATCGTCCAAAAATCTGTTGAGGGAAGTCAACGAGGCGGACTTGAAAGCGAGGCAAAATAGCAGGAAACAGATTTCAAGAGGTACCTTGGAATCGCCTGTAAAGCACAGGAAGAGGGGCACAACTTGGACAATGGTGCACTTGGCCAAAAAGGGCGTATGCGTTTTCTCCTGAATATATTCAGGAGAAAACGCATACGCCCTTTTTGGCCAAGCAAGCAAGCGGGCAATGCAAATCTGCACTACAAAGAAGTATCACTTCCCACCGGTCAAAAGGGACATCCACAAAATGTGTAAAAACCAGAAAGGCAAGACAGGCCCTGGAGAACTGGGAGCCTTGTTATGCTGATGGGCGGGATGTAAATTGCCAACTGCCTCACTGGAGGAGTGCATTGTGTTCCCTAAAACAAGTAAACAACAGAGCTACAGAGCCAAGGCCACTTCCAGTCTAGGGAATATACCTTGGGAAAACTGAAAATCAATAAGAAAGAGCCACCTCCAAATTTAGGACTGCACTGACTACAAGAACCTCAACTTGGGTACACCTTAAATATCCCAGGAAATATAAAAATGGTTCAAAACATTGTGGTACTTACGTACGATGGAATATCCCTCAGCCATGAAATCAATGTCATAAGACCAGTAGCAGCAAAGTGAGTGGATTCAGGTACGATGATTCTAAGTGAAATAAGTCACACAGAAAAAGAAACTTATCATAAGATATCACTTATGAAGATCCTGTAAACATGGCTACACGTGAATTGAGTTAGGAAAGAGAACAGAGTCTCACATTTAGAAAACACTCTTATGCCTGCATAAAGGGGAAGGAGAGGTGGGGTGATGCATAAAACCAGAGTTTGATATAAGCACAGGGACCGTTTCAAAAACCAACTTTGGAATTGACAAGACCGACACCTTCCTCAGTGAAAGAGACTCAAAACCCCATATTTCCCACAGAGGAATATATCTGACTAGTAAGAATCTTAAAACCTATGTATTGATATGTCTCCATAAGGGAATCAAGTGTGTCTAGAGTGGCATAAACATGGCAGCGAGAATCAGCTCAAACCCACTATAAAAAGGAATTTCAAAAGCAAAACCAAAAAACAGGGAAATTCTTTACAATTCCTTCAGGGTGTCTGAGGAAACCTGGAAAGACCCTATCTACAATGACAGCTGGATGTGGCATAAGGCTGGACACTTGGGACTGAGAGGATTGGTGAGATTGGGTGAGCAAATGCAGACCCTTTCAAGCAATAATGCATGGCCCCCATTCCATGGGTCCCAACTCTCCAGGTTCAAGGGAATATTACTACAGCTATAACATGTACAGGAAACCTAGAGAATGGACACACTGTGAATACGAAAGGTTTCTAAAACTCAACGAATAGTCCCTCTCCTGGTGCTCCAGTTTGACTTTCCAACTGCCTTACTATCAATCTCCCAACTTGGAGAGACAGGCCCTTTAACCTCCTGGTTTGCACAGGTTCCCAATTTGGCAGAGGATGGAAGGGACGAGGGAGAACCCATGAGAGAGTAGCTGTTAGGCATTTGGACGGGCACATGTCACTCTAATTTCCCGGCAGGAAGAAGAATTAACCAAAGTCTCAGCCACCCACCGGGAACCAGTATAGGACATGATCCAAAATTTTCGACTTGCGTTCAGCTCACAAAAAACGAGTTGAGAAATGGAGCTCAGGGGCACAGCAATTCACAAACTGGCAGAGTGATAAAGGACAACTATCATCCAAAAATCTGTTGAGGGAAGTCAACGAGGCGGACTTGAAAGCGAGGCAAAATAGCAGGAAACAGATTTCAAGAGGTACCTTGGAATCGCCTGTAAAGCACAGGAAGAGGGGCACAACTTGGACAATGGTGCACTTGGCCAAAAAGGGCGTATGCGTTTTCTCCTGAATATATTCAGGAGAAAACGCATACGCCCTTTTTGGCCAAGCAAGCAAGCGGGCAATGCAAATCTGCACTACAAAGAAGTATCACTTCCCACCGGTCAAAAGGGACATCCACCAAATGTGTAAAAACCAGAAAGGCAAGACAGGCCCTGGAGAACTGGGAGCCTTGTTATGCTGATGGGCGGGATGTAAATTGCCAACTGCCTCACTGGAGGAGTGCATTGTGTTCCCTAAAACAAGTAAACAACAGAGCTACAGAGCCAAGGCCACTTCCAGTCTAGGGAATATACCTGGGGAAAACTGAAAATCAATAAGAAAGAGCCACCTCCAAATTTAGGGCTGCACTGACTACAAGAACCTCAACTTGGGTACACCTTAAATATCCCAGGAAATATAAAAATGGTTCAAAACATTGTGGTACTTACGTACGATGGAATATCCCTCAGCCATGAAATCAATGTCATAAGACCAGTAGCAGCAAAGTGAGTGGATTCAGGTACGATGATTCTAAGTGAAATAAGTCACACAGAAAAAGAAACTTATCATAAGATATCACTTATGAAGATCCTGTAAACATGGCTACACGTGAACTGAGTTAGGAAAGAGAACAGAGTCTCACATTTAGAAAACACTCTTATGCCTGCATAAAGGGGAAGGAGAGGTGGGGTGATGCATAAAACCAGAGTTTGATATAAGCACAGGGACCGTTCCAAAAACCAACTTTGGAATAGACAAGACCTACACCTTCCTCAGTGAAAGAGACTCAAAACCCCATGTTTCCCGCAGAGGAATATATCTGACTAGTAAGAATCTTAAAACCTATGTATTGATATGACTCCATAAGGGAATCAAGTGTGTCTAGAGTGGCATAAACATGGCAGCGAGAATCAGCTCAAACCCACTATAAAAAGGAATTTCAAAAGCAAAACCAAAAAACAGGGAAATTCTTTACAATTCCTTCAGGGTGTCTGAGGAAACCTGGAAAGACCCTATCTACAATGACAGCTGGATGTGGCATAAGGCTGGACACTTGGGACTGAGAGGATTGGTGAGATTGGGTGAGCAAATGCAGACCCTTTCAAGCAATAATGCATGGCCCCCATTCCATGGGTCCCAACTCTCCAGGTTCAAGGGAATATTACTACAGCTATAACATGTACAGGAAACCTAGAGAATGGACACACTGTGAATACGAAAGGTTTCTAAAACTCAACGAATAGTCCCTCTCCTGGTGCTCCAGTTTGACTTTCCAACTGCCTTACTATCAATCTCCCAACTTGGAGAGACAGGCCCTTTAACCTCCTGGTTTGCACAGGTTCCCAATTTGGCAGAGGATGGAAGGGACGAGGGAGAACCCATGAGAGAGTAGCTGTTAGGCATTTGGACGGGCACATGTCACTCTAATTTCCCGGCAGGAAGAAGAATTAACCAAAGTCTCAGCCACCCACCGGGAACCAGTATAGGACATGATCCAAAATTTTCGACTTGCGTTCAGCTCACAAAAAACGAGTTGAGAAATGGAGCTCAGGGGCACAGCAATTCACAAACTGGCAGAGTGATAAAGGACAACTATCGTCCAAAAATCTGTTGAGGGAAGTCAACGAGGCGGACTTGAAAGCGAGGCAAAATAGCAGGAAACAGATTTCAAGAGGTACCTTGGAATCGCCTGTAAAGCACAGGAAGAGGGGCACAACTTGGACAATGGTGCACTTGGCCAAAAAGGGCATATGCGTTTTCTCCTGAATATATTCAGGAGAAAACGCATACGCCCTTTTTGGCCAAGCAAGCAAGCGGGCAATGCAAATCTGCACTACAAAGAAGTATCACTTCCCACCGGTCAAAAGGGACATCCACAAAATGTGTAAAAACCAGAAAGGCAAGACAGGCCCTGGAGAACTGGGAGCCTTGTTATGCTGATGGGCGGGATGTAAATTGCCAACTGCCTCACTGGAGGAGTGCATTGTGTTCCCTAAAACAAGTAAACAACAGAGCTACAGAGCCAAGGCCACTTCCAGTCTAGGGAATATACCTGGGGAAAACTGAAAATCAATAAGAAAGAGCCACCTCCAAATTTAGGGCTGCACTGACTACAAGAACCTCAACTTGGGTACACCTTAAATATCCCAGGAAATATAAAAATGGTTCAAAACATTGTGGTACTTACGTACGATGGAATATCCCTCAGCCATGAAATCAATGTCATAAGACCAGTAGCAGCAAAGTGAGTGGATTCAGGTACGATGATTCTAAGTGAAATAAGTCACACAGAAAAAGAAACTTATCATAAGATATCACTTATGAAGATCCTGTAAACATGGCTACACGTGAACTGAGTTAGGAAAGAGAACAGAGTCTCACATTTAGAAAACACTCTTATGCCTGCATAAAGGGGAAGGAGAGGTGGGGTGATGCATAAAACCAGAGTTTGATATAAGCACAGGGACCGTTCCAAAAACCAACTTTGGAATAGACAAGACCTACACCTTCCTCAGTGAAAGAGACTCAAAACCCCATATTTCCCGCAGAGGAATATATCTGACTAGTAAGAATCTTAAAACCTATGTATTGATATGACTCCATAAGGGAATCAAGTGTGTCTAGAGTGGCATAAACATGGCAGCGAGAATCAGCTCAAACCCACTATAAAAAGGAATTTCAAAAGCAAAACCAAAAAACAGGGAAATTCTTTACAATTCCTTCAGGGTGTCTGAGGAAACCTGGAAAGACCCTATCTACAATGACAGCTGGATGTGGCATAAGGCTGGACACTTGGGACTGAGAGGATTGGTGAGATTGGGTGAGCAAATGCAGACCCTTTCAAGCAATAATGCATGGCCCCCATTCCATGGGTCCCAACTCTCCAGGTTCAAGGGAATATTACTACAGCTATAACATGTACAGGAAACCTAGAGAATGGACACACTGTGAATACGAAAGGTTTCTAAAACTCAACGAATAGTCCCTCTCCTGGTGCTCCAGTTTGACTTTCCAACTGCCTTACTATCAATCTCCCAACTTGGAGAGACAGGCCCTTTAACCTCCTGGTTTGCACAGGTTCCCAATTTGGCAGAGGATGGAAGGGACGAGGGAGAACCCATGAGAGAGTAGCTGTTAGGCATTTGGACGGGCACATGTCACTCTAATTTCCCGGCAGGAAGAAGAATTAACCAAAGTCTCAGCCACCCACCGGGAACCAGTATAGGACATGATCCAAAATTTTCGACTTGCGTTCAGCTCACAAAAAACGAGTTGAGAAATGGAGCTCAGGGGCACAGCAATTCACAAACTGGCAGAGTGATAAAGGACAACTATCGTCCAAAAATCTGTTGAGGGAAGTCAACGAGGCGGACTTGAAAGCGAGGCAAAATAGCAGGAAACAGATTTCAAGAGGTACCTTGGAATCGCCTGTAAAGCACAGGAAGAGGGGCACAACTTGGACAATGGTGCACTTGGCCAAAAAGGGCATATGCGTTTTCTCCTGAATATATTCAGGAGAAAACGCATACGCCCTTTTTGGCCAAGCAAGCAAGCGGGCAATGCAAATCTGCACTACAAAGAAGTATCACTTCCCACCGGTCAAAAGGGACATCCACAAAATGTGTAAAAACCAGAAAGGCAAGACAGGCCCTGGAGAACTGGGAGCCTTGTTATGCTGATGGGCGGGATGTAAATTGCCAACTGCCTCACTGGAGGAGTGCATTGTGTTCCCTAAAACAAGTAAACAACAGAGCTACAGAGCCAAGGCCACTTCCAGTCTAGGGAATATACCTGGGGAAAACTGAAAATCAATAAGAAAGAGCCACCTCCAAATTTAGGGCTGCACTGACTACAAGAACCTCAACTTGGGTACACCTTAAATATCCCAGGAAATATAAAAATGGTTCAAAACATTGTGGTACTTACGTACGATGGAATATCCCTCAGCCATGAAATCAATGTCATAAGACCAGTAGCAGCAAAGTGAGTGGATTCAGGTACGATGATTCTAAGTGAAATAAGTCACACAGAAAAAGAAACTTATCATAAGATATCACTTATGAAGATCCTGTAAACATGGCTACACGTGAACTGAGTTAGGAAAGAGAACAGAGTCTCACATTTAGAAAACACTCTTATGCCTGCATAAAGGGGAAGGAGAGGTGGGGTGATGCATAAAACCAGAGTTTGATATAAGCACAGGGACCGTTCCAAAAACCAACTTTGGAATAGACAAGACCTACACCTTCCTCAGTGAAAGAGACTCAAAACCCCATATTTCCCGCAGAGGAATATATCTGACTAGTAAGAATCTTAAAACCTATGTATTGATATGACTCCATAAGGGAATCAAGTGTGTCTAGAGTGGCATAAACATGGCAGCGAGAATCAGCTCAAACCCACTATAAAAAGGAATTTCAAAAGCAAAACCAAAAAACAGGGAAATTCTTTACAATTCCTTCAGGGTGTCTGAGGAAACCTGGAAAGACCCTATCTACAATGACAGCTGGATGTGGCATAAGGCTGGACACTTGGGACTGAGAGGATTGGTGAGATTGGGTGAGCAAATGCAGACCCTTTCAAGCAATAATGCATGGCCCCCATTCCATGGGTCCCAACTCTCCAGGTTCAAGGGAATATTACTACAGCTATAACATGTACAGGAAACCTAGAGAATGGACACACTGTGAATACGAAAGGTTTCTAAAACTCAACGAATAGTCCCTCTCCTGGTGCTCCAGTTTGACGTTCCAACTGCCTTACTATCAATCTCCCAACTTGGAGAGACAGGCCCTTTAACCTCCTGGTTTGCACAGGTTCCCAATTTGCCAGAGGATGGAAGGGACGAGGGAGAACCCATGAGAGAGTAGCTGTTAGGCATTTGGACGGGCACATGTCACTCTAATTTCCCGGCAGGAAGAAGAATTAACCAAAGTCTCAGCCACCCACCGGGAACCAGTATAGGACATGATCCAAAATTTTCGACTTGCGTTCAGCTCACAAAAAACGAGTTGAGAAATGGAGCTCAGGGGCACAGCAATTCACAAACTGGCAGAGTGATAAAGGACAACTATCGTCCAAAAATCTGTTGAGGGAAGTCAACGAGGCGGACTTGAAAGCGAGGCAAAATAGCAGGAAACAGATTTCAAGAGGTACCTTGGAATCGCCTGTAAAGCACAGGAAGAGGGGCACAACTTGGACAATGGTGCACTTGGCCAAAAAGGGCGTATGCGTTTTCTCCTGAATATATTCAGGAGAAAACGCATACGCCCTTTTTGGCCAAGCAAGCAAGCGGGCAATGCAAATCTGCACTACAAAGAAGTATCATTTCCCACCGGTCAAAAGGGACATCCACAAAATGTGTAAAAACCAGAAAGGCAAGACAGGCCCTGGAGAACTGGGAGCCTTGTTATGCTGATGGGCGGGATGTAAATTGCCAACTGCCTCACTGGAGGAGTGCATTGTGTTCCCTAAAACAAGTAAACAACAGAGCTACAGAGCCAAGGCCACTTCCAGTCTAGGGAATATACCTTGGGAAAACTGAAAATCAATAAGAAAGAGCCACCTCCAAATTTAGGGCTGCACTGACTACAAGAACCTCAACTTGGGTACACCTTAAATATCCCAGGAAATATAAAAATGGTTCAAAACATTGTGGTACTTACGTACGATGGAATATCCCTCAGCCATGAAATCAATGTCATAAGACCAGTAGCAGCAAAGTGAGTGGATTCAGGTACGATGATTCTAAGTGAAATAAGTCACACAGAAAAAGAAACTTATCATAAGATATCACTTATGAAGATCCTGTAAACATGGCTACACGTGAACTGAGTTAGGAAAGAGAACAGAGTCTCACATTTAGAAAACACTCTTATGCCTGCATAAAGGGGAAGGAGAGGTGGGGTGATGCATAAAACCAGAGTTTGATATAAGCACAGGGACCGTTTCAAAAACCAACTTTGGAACTGACAAGACCGACACCTTCCTCAGTGAAAGAGACTCAAAACCCCATATTTCCCACAGAGGAATATATCTGACTAGTAAGAATCTTAAAACCTATGTATTGATATGTCTCCATAAGGGAATCAAGTGTGTCTAGAGTGGCATAAACATGGCAGCGAGTATCAGCTCAAACCCACTATAAAAAGGAATTTCAAAAGCAAAACCAAAAAACAGGGAAATTCTTTACAATTCCTTCAGGGTGTCTGAGGAAACCTGGAAAGACCCTATCTACAATGACAGCTGGATGTGGCATAAGGCTGGACACTTGGGACTGAGAGGATTGGTGAGATTGGGTGAGCGAATGCAGACCCTTTCAAGCAATAATGCATGGCCCCCATTCCATGGGTCCCAACTCTCCATGTTCAAGGGAATATTACTACAGGTATAACATGTACAGGAAACCTAGAGAATGGACACACTGTGAATACGAAAGGTTTCTAAAACTCAACGAATAGTCCCTCTCCTGGTGCTCCAGTTTGACTTTCCAACTGCCTTACTATCAATCTCCCAACTTGGAGAGACAGGCCCTTTAACCTCCTGGTTTGCACAGGTTCCCAATTTGGCAGAGGATGGAAGGGACGAGGGAGAACCCATGAGAGAGTAGCTGTTAGGCATTTGGACGGGCACATGTCACTCTAATTTCCCGGCAGGAAGAAGAATTAACCAAAGTCTCAGCCACCCACCGGGAACCAGTATAGGACATGATCCAAAATTTTGGACTTGCGTTCAGCTCACAAAAAACGAGTTGAGAAATGGAGCTCAGGGGCACAGCAATTCACAAACTGGCAGAGTGATAAAGGACAACTATCTGTTGAGGGAAGTCAACGAGGCGGACTTGAAGCGAGGCAAAATAGCAGGAAATAGATTTCAAGAGGTACGTTGGAATCGCCTGTAAAGCACAGGAAGAGGGGCACAACTTGGACAATGGTGCACTTGGCCAAAAAAGGGCGTATGCGTTTTCTCCTGAATATATTCAGGAGAAAACGCATACGCCCTTTTTGGCCAAGCAAGCAAGCGGGCAATGCAAATCTGCACTACAAAGAAGTATCACTTCCCACCGGTCAAAAGGGTCATCCACAAAATGTGTAAAAACCAGAAAAGGCAAGACAGGCCCTGGAGAACTGGGAGCCTTGTTATGCTGATGGGCGGGATGTAAACTGCCAACTGCCTCACTGGAGGAGTGCATTGTGTTCCCTAAAACAAGTAAACAACAGAGCTACAGAGCCAAGGCCACTTCCAGTCTAGGGAATATACCTTGGGAAAACTGAAAATCAATAAGAAGGAGCCACCTCCAAATTTAGGGCTGCACTGACTACAAGAACCTCAACTTGGGTACACCTTAAATATCCCAGGAAATATAAAAATGGTTCAAAACATTGTGGTACTTACGTACGATGGAATATCCCTCAGCCATGAAATCAATGTCATAAGACCAGTAGCAGCAAAGTGAGTGGATTCAGGTACGATGATTCTAAGTGAAATAAGTCACACAGAAAAAGAAACTTATCATAAGATATCACTTATGAAGATCCTGTAAACATGGCTACACGTGAACTGAGTTAGGAAAGAGAACAGAGTCTCACATTTAGAAAACACTCTTATGCCTGCATAAAGGGGAAGGAGAGGTGGGGTGATGCATAAAACCAGAGTTTGATATAAGCACAGGGACCGTTCCAAAAACCAACTTTGGAATAGACAAGACCTACACCTTCCTCAGTGAAAGAGACTCAAAACCCCATATTTCCCGCAGAGGAATATATCTGACTAGTAAGAATCTTAAAACCTATGTATTGATATGACTCCATAAGGGAATCAAGTGTGTCTAGAGTGGCATAAACATGGCAGCGAGAATCAGCTCAAACCCACTATAAAAAGGAATTTCAAAAGCAAAACCAAAAAACAGGGAAATTCTTTACAATTCCTTCAGGGTGTCTGAGGAAACCTGGAAAGACCCTATCTACAATGACAGCTGGATGTGGCATAAGGCTGGACACTTGGGACTGAGAGGATTGGTGAGATTGGGTGAGCAAATGCAGACCCTTTCAAGCAATAATGCATGGCCCCCATTCCATGGGTCCCAACTCTCCAGGTTCAAGGGAATATTACTACAGCTATAACATGTACAGGAAACCTAGAGAATGGACACACTGTGAATACGAAAGGTTTCTAAAACTCAACGAATAGTCCCTCTCCTGGTGCTCCAGTTTGACTTTCCAACTGCCTTACTATCAATCTCCCAACTTGGAGAGACAGGCCCTTTAACCTCCTTGTTTGCACAGGTTCCCAATTTGGCAGAGGATGGAAGGGACGAGGGAGAACCCATGAGAGAGTAGCTGTTAGGCATTTGGACGGGCACATGTCACTCTAATTTCCCGGCAGGAAGAAGAATTAACCAAAGTCTCAGCCACCCACCGGGAACCAGTATAGGACATGATCCAAAATTTTCGACTTGCGTTCAGCTCACAAAAAACGAGTTGAGAAATGGAGCTCAGGGGCACAGCAATTCACAAACTGGTAGAGTGATAAAGGACAACTATCGTCCAAAAATCTGTTGAGGGAAGTCAACGAGGCGGACTTGAAAGCGAGGCAAAATAGCAGGAAACAGATTTCAAGAGGTACCTTGGAATCGCCTGTAAAGCACAGGAAGAGGGGCACAACTTGGACAATGGTGCACTTGGCCAAAAAGGGCGTATGCGTTTTCTCCTGAATATATTCAGGAGAAAACGCATACGCCCTTTTTGGCCAAGCAAGCAAGCGGGCAATGCAAATCTGCACTACAAAGAAGTATCATTTCCCACCGGTCAAAAGGGACATCCACAAAATGTGTAAAAACCAGAAAGGCAAGACAGGCCCTGGAGAACTGGGAGCCTTGTTATGCTGATGGGCGGGATGTAAATTGCCAACTGCCTCACTGGAGGAGTGCATTGTGTTCCCTAAAACAAGTAAACAACAGAGCTACAGAGCCAAGGCCACTTCCAGTCTAGGGAATATACCTTGGGAAAACTGAAAATCAATAAGAAAGAGCCACCTCCAAATTTAGGGCTGCACTGACTACAAGAACCTCAACTTGGGTACACCTTAAATATCCCAGGAAATATAAAAATGGTTCAAAACATTGTGGTACTTACGTACGATGGAATATCCCTCAGCCATGAAATCAATGTCATAAGACCAGTAGCAGCAAAGTGAGTGGATTCAGGTACGATGATTCTAAGTGAAATAAGTCACACAGAAAAAGAAACTTATCATAAGATATCACTTATGAAGATCCTGTAAACATGGCTACACGTGAACTGAGTTAGGAAAGAGAACAGAGTCTCACATTTAGAAAACACTCTTATGCCTGCATAAAGGGGAAGGAGAGGTGGGGTGATGCATAAAACCAGAGTTTGATATAAGCACAGGGACCGTTTCAAAAACCAACTTTGGAACTGACAAGACCGACACCTTCCTCAGTGAAAGAGACTCAAAACCCCATATTTCCCACAGAGGAATATATCTGACTAGTAAGAATCTTAAAACCTATGTATTGATATGTCTCCATAAGGGAATCAAGTGTGTCTAGAGTGGCATAAACATGGCAGCGAGTATCAGCTCAAACCCACTATAAAAAGGAATTTCAAAAGCAAAACCAAAAAACAGGGAAATTCTTTACAATTCCTTCAGGGTGTCTGAGGAAACCTGGAAAGACCCTATCTACAATGACAGCTGGATGTGGCATAAGGCTGGACACTTGGGACTGAGAGGATTGGTGAGATTGGGTGAGCGAATGCAGACCCTTTCAAGCAATAATGCATGGCCCCCATTCCATGGGTCCCAACTCTCCATGTTCAAGGGAATATTACTACAGGTATAACATGTACAGGAAACCTAGAGAATGGACACACTGTGAATACGAAAGGTTTCTAAAACTCAACGAATAGTCCCTCTCCTGGTGCTCCAGTTTGACTTTCCAACTGCCTTACTATCAATCTCCCAACTTGGAGAGACAGGCCCTTTAACCTCCTGGTTTGCACAGGTTCCCAATTTGGCAGAGGATGGAAGGGACGAGGGAGAACCCATGAGAGAGTAGCTGTTAGGCATTTGGACGGGCACATGTCACTCTAATTTCCCGGCAGGAAGAAGAATTAACCAAAGTTTAAGCCACCCACCGGGAACCAGTATAGGACATGATCCAAAATTTTGGACTTGCGTTCAGCTCACAAAAAACGAGTTGAGAAATGGAGCTCAGGGGCACAGCAATTCACAAACTGGCAGAGTGATAAAGGACAACTATCGTCCAAAAATCTGTTGAGGGAAGTCAACGAGGCGGACTTGAAAGCGAGGCAAAATAGCAGGAAATAGATTTCAAGAGGTACGTTGGAATCGCCTGTAAAGCACAGGAAGAGGGGCACAACTTGGACAATGGTGCACTTGGCCAAAAAGGGCGTATGCGTTTTCTCCTGAATATATTCAGGAGAAAACGCATACGCCCTTTTTGGCCAAGCAAGCAAGCGGGCAATGCAAATCTGCACTACAAAGAAGTATCACTTCCCACCGGTCAAAAGGGTCATCCACAAAATGTGTAAAAACCAGAAAGGCAAGACAGGCCCTGGAGAACTGGGAGCCTTGTTATGCTGATGGGCGGGATGTAAACTGCCAACTGCCTCACTGGAGGAGTGCATTGTGTTCCCTAAAACAAGTAAACAACAGAGCTACAGAGCCAAGGCCACTTCCAGTCTAGGGAATATACCTTGGGAAAACTGAAAATCAATAAGAAGGAGCCACCTCCAAATTTAGGGCTGCACTGACTACAAGAACCTCAACTTGGGTACACCTTAAATATCCCAGGAAATATAAAAATGGTTCAAAACATTGTGGTACTTACGTACGATGGAATATCCCTCAGCCATGAAATCAATGTCATAAGACCAGTAGCAGCAAAGTGAGTGGATTCAGGTACGATGATTCTAAGTGAAATAAGTCACACAGAAAAAGAAACTTATCATAAGATATCACTTATGAAGATCCTGTAAACATGGCTACACGTGAACTGAGTTAGGAAAGAGAACAGAGTCTCACATTTAGAAAACACTCTTATGCCTGCATAAAGGGGAAGGAGAGGTGGGGTGATGCATAAAACCAGAGTTTGATATAAGCACAGGGACCGTTCCAAAAACCAACTTTGGAATAGACAAGACCTACACCTTCCTCAGTGAAAGAGACTCAAAACCCCATATTTCCCGCAGAGGAATATATCTGACTAGTAAGAATCTTAAAACCTATGTATTGATATGACTCCATAAGGGAATCAAGTGTGTCTAGAGTGGCATAAACATGGCAGCGAGAATCAGCTCAAACCCACTATAAAAAGGAATTTCAAAAGCAAAACCAAAAAACAGGGAAATTCTTTACAATTCCTTCAGGGTGTCTGAGGAAACCTGGAAAGACCCTATCTACAATGACAGCTGGATGTGGCATAAGGCTGGACACTTGGGACTGAGAGGATTGGTGAGATTGGGTGAGCAAATGCAGACCCTTTCAAGCAATAATGCATGGCCCCCATTCCATGGGTCCCAACTCTCCAGGTTCAAGGGAATATTACTACAGCTATAACATGTACAGGAAACCTAGAGAATGGACACACTGTGAATACGAAAGGTTTCTAAAACTCAACGAATAGTCCCTCTCCTGGTGCTCCAGTTTGACTTTCCAACTGCCTTACTATCAATCTCCCAACTTGGAGAGACAGGCCCTTTAACCTCCTTGTTTGCACAGGTTCCCAATTTGGCAGAGGATGGAAGGGACGAGGGAGAACCCATGAGAGAGTAGCTGTTAGGCATTTGGACGGGCACATGTCACTCTAATTTCCCGGCAGGAAGAAGAATTAACCAAAGTCTCAGCCACCCACCGGGAACCAGTATAGGACATGATCCAAAATTTTCGACTTGCGTTCAGCTCACAAAAAACGAGTTGAGAAATGGAGCTCAGGGGCACAGCAATTCACAAACTGGCAGAGTGATAAAGGACAACTATCGTCCAAAAATCTGTTGAGGGAAGTCAACGAGGCGGACTTGAAAGCGAGGCAAAATAGCAGGAAACAGATTTCAAGAGGTACCTTGGAATCGCCTGTAAAGCACAGGAAGAGGGGCACAACTTGGACAATGGTGCACTTGGCCAAAAAGGGCGTATGCGTTTTCTCCTGAATATATTCAGGAGAAAACGCATACGCCCTTTTTGGCCAAGCAAGCAAGCGGGCAATGCAAATCTGCACTACAAAGAAGTATCATTTCCCACCGGTCAAAAGGGACATCCACAAAATGTGTAAAAACCAGAAAGGCAAGACAGGCCCTGGAGAACTGGGAGCCTTGTTATGCTGATGGGCGGGATGTAAATTGCCAACTGCCTCACTGGAGGAGTGCATTGTGTTCCCTAAAACAAGTAAACAACAGAGCTACAGAGCCAAGGCCACTTCCAGTCTAGGGAATATACCTTGGGAAAACTGAAAATCAATAAGAAAGAGCCACCTCCAAATTTAGGGCTGCACTGACTACAAGAACCTCAACTTGGGTACACCTTAAATATCCCAGGAAATATAAAAATGGTTCAAAACATTGTGGTACTTACGTACGATGGAATATCCCTCAGCCATGAAATCAATGTCATAAGACCAGTAGCAGCAAAGTGAGTGGATTCAGGTACGATGATTCTAAGTGAAATAAGTCACACAGAAAAAGAAACTTATCATAAGATATCACTTATGAAGATCCTGTAAACATGGCTACACGTGAACTGAGTTAGGAAAGAGAACAGAGTCTCACATTTAGAAAACACTCTTATGCCTGCATAAAGGGGAAGGAGAGGTGGGGTGATGCATAAAACCAGAGTTTGATATAAGCACAGGGACCGTTTCAAAAACCAACTTTGGAACTGACAAGACCGACACCTTCCTCAGTGAAAGAGACTCAAAACCCCATATTTCCCACAGAGGAATATATCTGACTAGTAAGAATCTTAAAACCTATGTATTGATATGTCTCCATAAGGGAATCAAGTGTGTCTAGAGTGGCATAAACATGGCAGCGAGTATCAGCTCAAACCCACTATAAAAAGGAATTTCAAAAGCAAAACCAAAAAACAGGGAAATTCTTTACAATTCCTTCAGGGTGTCTGAGGAAACCTGGAAAGACCCTATCTACAATGACAGCTGGATGTGGCATAAGGCTGGACACTTGGGACTGAGAGGATTGGTGAGATTGGGTGAGCGAATGCAGACCCTTTCAAGCAATAATGCATGGCCCCCATTCCATGGGTCCCAACTCTCCATGTTCAAGGGAATATTACTACAGGTATAACATGTACAGGAAACCTAGAGAATGGACACACTGTGAATACGAAAGGTTTCTAAAACTCAACGAATAGTCCCTCTCCTGGTGCTCCAGTTTGACTTTCCAACTGCCTTACTATCAATCTCCCAACTTGGAGAGACAGGCCCTTTAACCTCCTGGTTTGCACAGGTTCCCAATTTGGCAGAGGATGGAAGGGACGAGGGAGAACCCATGAGAGAGTAGCTGTTAGGCATTTGGACGGGCACATGTCACTCTAATTTCCCGGCAGGAAGAAGAATTAACCAAAGTCTCAGCCACCCACCGGGAACCAGTATAGGACATGATCCAAAATTTTGGACTTGCGTTCAGCTCACAAAAAACGAGTTGAGAAATGGAGCTCAGGGGCACAGCAATTCACAAACTGGCAGAGTGATAAAGGACAACTATCGTCCAAAAATCTGTTGAGGGAAGTCAACGAGGCGGACTTGAAAGCGAGGCAAAATAGCAGGAAATAGATTTCAAGAGGTACGTTGGAATCGCCTGTAAAGCACAGGAAGAGGGGCACAACTTGGACAATGGTGCACTTGGCCAAAAAGGGCGTATGCGTTTTCTCCTGAATATATTCAGGAGAAAACGCATACGCCCTTTTTGGCCAAGCAAGCAAGCGGGCAATGCAAATCTGCACTACAAAGAAGTATCACTTCCCACCGGTCAAAAGGGTCATCCACAAAATGTGTAAAAACCAGAAAGGCAAGACAGGCCCTGGAGAACTGGGAGCCTTGTTATGCTGATGGGCGGGATGTAAACTGCCAACTGCCTCACTGGAGGAGTGCATTGTGTTCCCTAAAACAAGTAAACAACAGAGCTACAGAGCCAAGGCCACTTCCAGTCTAGGGAATATACCTTGGGAAAACTGAAAATCAATAAGAAGGAGCCACCTCCAAATTTAGGGCTGCACTGACTACAAGAACCTCAACTTGGGTACACCTTAAATATCCCAGGAAATATAAAAATGGTTCAAAACATTGTGGTACTTACGTACGATGGAATATCCCTCAGCCATGAAATCAATGTCATAAGACCAGTAGCAGCAAAGTGAGTGGATTCAGGTACGATGATTCTAAGTGAAATAAGTCACACAGAAAAAGAAACTTATCATAAGATATCACTTATGAAGATCCTGTAAACATGGCTACACGTGAACTGAGTTAGGAAAGAGAACAGAGTCTCACATTTAGAAAACACTCTTATGCCTGCATAAAGGGGAAGGAGAGGTGGGGTGATGCATAAAACCAGAGTTTGATATAAGCACAGGGACCGTTCCAAAAACCAACTTTGGAATAGACAAGACCTACACCTTCCTCAGTGAAAGAGACTCAAAACCCCATATTTCCCGCAGAGGAATATATCTGACTAGTAAGAATCTTAAAACCTATGTATTGATATGACTCCATAAGGGAATCAAGTGTGTCTAGAGTGGCATAAACATGGCAGCGAGAATCAGCTCAAACCCACTATAAAAAGGAATTTCAAAAGCAAAACCAAAAAACAGGGAAATTCTTTACAATTCCTTCAGGGTGTCTGAGGAAACCTGGAAAGACCCTATCTACAATGACAGCTGGATGTGGCATAAGGCTGGACACTTGGGACTGAGAGGATTGGTGAGATTGGGTGAGCAAATGCAGACCCTTTCAAGCAATAATGCATGGCCCCCATTCCATGGGTCCCAACTCTCCAGGTTCAAGGGAATATTACTACAGGTATAACATGTACAGGAAACCTAGAGAATGGACACACTGTGAATACGAAAGGTTTCTAAAACTCAACGAATAGTCCCTCTCCTGGTGCTCCAGTTTGACTTTCCAACTGCCTTACTATCAATCTCCCAACTTGGAGAGACAGGCCCTTTAACCTCCTTGTTTGCACAGGTTCCCAATTTGGCAGAGGATGGAAGGAACGAGGGAGAACCCATGAGAGAGTAGCTGTTAGGCATTTGGACGGGCACATGTCACTCTAATTTCCCGGCAGGAAGAAGAATTAACCAAAGTCTCAGCCACCCACCGGGAACCAGTATAGGACATGATCCAAAATTTTCGACTTGCGTTCAGCTCACAAAAAACGAGTTGAGAAATGGAGCTCAGGGGCACAGCAATTCACAAACTGGCAGAGTGATAAAGGACAACTATCGTCCAAAAATCTGTTGAGGGAAGTCAACGAGGCGGACTTGAAAGCGAGGCAAAATAGCAGGAAACAGATTTCAAGAGGTACCTTGGAATCGCCTGTAAAGCACAGGAAGAGGGGCACAACTTGGACAATGGTGCACTTGGCCAAAAAGGGCGTATGCGTTTTCTCCTGAATATATTCAGGAGAAAACGCATACGCCCTTTTTGGCCAAGCAAGCAAGCGGGCAATGCAAATCTGCACTACAAAGAAGTATCATTTCCCACCGGTCAAAAGGGACATCCACAAAATGTGTAAAAACCAGAAAGGCAAGACAGGCCCTGGAGAACTGGGAGCCTTGTTATGCTGATGGGCGGGATGTAAATTGCCAACTGCCTCACTGGAGGAGTGCATTGTGTTCCCTAAAACAAGTAAACAACAGAGCTACAGAGCCAAGGCCACTTCCAGTCTAGGGAATATACCTTGGGAAAACTGAAAATCAATAAGAAAGAGCCACCTCCAAATTTAGGGCTGCACTGACTACAAGAACCTCAACTTGGGTACACCTTAAATATCCCAGGAAATATAAAAATGGTTCAAAACATTGTGGTACTTACGTACGATGGAATATCCCTCAGCCATGAAATCAATGTCATAAGACCAGTAGCAGCAAAGTGAGTGGATTCAGGTACGATGATTCTAAGTGAAATAAGTCACACAGAAAAAGAAACTTATCATAAGATATCACTTATGAAGATCCTGTAAACATGGCTACACGTGAACTGAGTTAGGAAAGAGAACAGAGTCTCACATTTAGAAAACACTCTTATGCCTGCATAAAGGGGAAGGAGAGGTGGGGTGATGCATAAAACCAGAGTTTGATATAAGCACAGGGACCGTTTCAAAAACCAACTTTGGAACTGACAAGACCGACACCTTCCTCAGTGAAAGAGACTCAAAACCCCATATTTCCCACAGAGGAATATATCTGACTAGTAAGAATCTTAAAACCTATGTATTGATATGTCTCCATAAGGGAATCAAGTGTGTCTAGAGTGGCATAAACATGGCAGCGAGTATCAGCTCAAACCCACTATAAAAAGGAATTTCAAAAGCAAAACCAAAAAACAGGGAAATTCTTTACAATTCCTTCAGGGTGTCTGAGGAAACCTGGAAAGACCCTATCTACAATGACAGCTGGATGTGGCATAAGGCTGGACACTTGGACTGAGAGGATTGGTGAGATTGGGTGAGCGAATGCAGACCCTTTCAAGCAATAATGCATGGCCCCCATTCCATGGGTCCCAACTCTCCATGTTCAAGGGAATATTACTACAGGTATAACATGTACAGGAAACCTAGAGAATGGACACACTGTGAATACGAAAGGTTTCTAAAACTCAACGAATAGTCCCTCTCCTGGTGCTCCAGTTTGACTTTCCAACTGCCTTACTATCAATCTCCCAACTTGGAGAGACAGGCCCTTTAACCTCCTGGTTTGCACAGGTTCCCAATTTGGCAGAGGATGGAAGGGACGAGGGAGAACCCATGAGAGAGTAGCTGTTAGGCATTTGGACGGGCACATGTCACTCTAATTTCCCGGCAGGAAGAAGAATTAACCAAAGTCTCAGCCACCCACCGGGAACCAGTATAGGACATGATCCAAAATTTTGGACTTGCGTTCAGCTCACAAAAAACGAGTTGAGAAATGGAGCTCAGGGGCACAGCAATTCACAAACTGGCAGAGTGATAAAGGACAACTATCGTCCAAAAATCTGTTGAGGGAAGTCAACGAGGCGGACTTGAAAGCGAGGCAAAATAGCAGGAAATAGATTTCAAGAGGTACGTTGGAATCGCCTGTAAAGCACAGGAAGAGGGGCACAACTTGGACAATGGTGCACTTGGCCAAAAAGGGCGTATGCGTTTTCTCCTGAATATATTCAGGAGAAAACGCATACGCCCTTTTTGGCCAAGCAAGCAAGCGGGCAATGCAAATCTGCACTACAAAGAAGTATCACTTCCCACCGGTCAAAAGGGTCATCCACAAAATGTGTAAAAACCAGAAAGGCAAGACAGGCCCTGGAGAACTGGGAGCCTTGTTATGCTGATGGGCGGGATGTAAACTGCCACCTGCCTCACTGGAGGAGTGCATTGTGTTCCCTAAAACAAGTAAACAACAGAGCTACAGAGCCAAGGCCACTTCCAGTCTAGGGAATATACCTTGGGAAAACTGAAAATCAATAAGAAGGAGCCACCTCCAAATTTAGGGCTGCACTGACTACAAGAACCTCAACTTGGGTACACCTTAAATATCCCAGGAAATATAAAAATGGTTCAAAACATTGTGGTACTTACGTACGATGGAATATCCCTCAGCCATGAAATCAATGTCATAAGACCAGTAGCAGCAAAGTGAGTGGATTCAGGTACGATGATTCTAAGTGAAATAAGTCACACAGAAAAAGAAACTTATCATAAGATATCACTTATGAAGATCCTGTAAACATGGCTACACGTGAACTGAGTTAGGAAAGAGAACAGAGTCTCACATTTAGAAAACACTCTTATGCCTGCATAAAGGGGAAGGAGAGGTGGGGTGATGCATAAAACCAGAGTTTGATATAAGCACAGGGACCGTTCCAAAAACCAACTTTGGAATAGACAAGACCTACACCTTCCTCAGTGAAAGAGACTCAAAACCCCATATTTCCCGCAGAGGAATATATCTGACTAGTAAGAATCTTAAAACCTATGTATTGATATGACTCCATAAGGGAATCAAGTGTGTCTAGAGTGGCATAAACATGGCAGCGAGAATCAGCTCAAACCCACTATAAAAAGGAATTTCAAAAGCAAAACCAAAAAACAGGGAAATTCTTTACAATTCCTTCAGGGTGTCTGAGGAAACCTGGAAAGACCCTATCTACAATGACAGCTGGATGTGGCATAAGGCTGGACACTTGGGACTGAGAGGATTGGTGAGATTGGGTGAGCAAATGCAGACCCTTTCAAGCAATAATGCATGGCCCCCATTCCATGGGTCCCAACTCTCCAGGTTCAAGGGAATATTACTACAGGTATAACATGTACAGGAAACCTAGAGAATGGACACACTGTGAATACGAAAGGTTTCTAAAACTCAACGAATAGTCCCTCTCTTGGTGCTCCAGTTTGACTTTCCAACTGCCTTACTATCAATCTCCCAACTTGGAGAGACAGGCCCTTTAACCTCCTTGTTTGCACAGGTTCCCAATTTGGCAGAGGATGGAAGGGACGAGGGAGAACCCATGAGAGAGTAGCTGTTAGGCATTTGGACGGGCACATGTCACTCTAATTTCCCGGCAGGAAGAAGAATTAACCAAAGTCTCAGCCACCCACCGGGAACCAGTATAGGACATGATCCAAAATTTTCGACTTGCGTTCAGCTCACAAAAAACGAGTTGAGAAATGGAGCTCAGGGGCACAGCAATTCACAAACTGGCAGAGTGATAAAGGACAACTATCGTCCAAAAATCTGTTGAGGGAAGTCAACGAGGCGGACTTGAAAGCGAGGCAAAATAGCAGGAAACAGATTTCAAGAGGTACCTTGGAATCGCCTGTAAAGCACAGGAAGAGGGGCACAACTTGGACAATGGTGCACTTGGCCAAAAAGGGCGTATGCGTTTTCTCCTGAATATATTCAGGAGAAAACGCATACGCCCTTTTTGGCCAAGCAAGCAAGCGGGCAATGCAAATCTGCACTACAAAGAAGTATCACTTCCCACCGGTCAAAAGGGTCATCCACAAAATGTGTAAAAACCAGAAAGGCAAGACAGGCCCTGGAGAACTGGGAGCCTTGTTATGCTGATGGGCGGGATGTAAACTGCCAACTGCCTCACTGGAGGAGTGCATTGTGTTCCCTAAAACAAGTAAACAACAGAGCTACAGAGCCAAGGCCACTTCCAGTCTAGGGAATATACCTTGGGAAAACTGAAAATCAATAAGAAGGAGCCACCTCCAAATTTAGGGCTGCACTGACTACAAGAACCTCAACTTGGGTACACCTTAAATATCCCAGGAAATATAAAAATGGTTCAAAACATTGTGGTACTTACGTATGATGGAATATCCCTCAGCGATGAAATCAATGTCATAAGAGCAGTAGCAGCAAAGTGAGTGGATTCAGGTACGATGATTCTAAGTGAAATAAGTCACACAGAAAAAGAAACTTATCATAAGATATCACTTATGAAGATCCTGTAAACATGGCTACACGTGAACTGAGTTAGGAAAGAGAACAGAGTCTCACATTTAGAAAACACTCTTATGCCTGCATAAAGGGGAAGGAGAGGTGGGGTGATGCATAAAACCAGAGTTTGATATAAGCACAGGGACCGTTTCAAAAACCAACTTTGGAATTGACAAGACCGACACCTTCCTCAGTGAAAGAGACTCAAAACCCCATATTTCCCACAGAGGAATATATCTGACTAGTAAGAATCTTAAAACCTATGTATTGATATGTCTCCATAAGGGAATCAAGTGTGTCTAGAGTGGCATAAACATGGCAGCGAGAATCAGCTCAAACCCAGTATAAAAAGGAATTTCAAAAGCAAAACCAAAAAACAGGGAAATTCTTTACAATTCCTTCAGGGTGTCTGAGGAAACCTGGAAAGACCCTATCTACAATGACAGCTGGATGTGGCATAAGGCTGGACACTTGGGACTGAGAGGATTGGAGAGATTGGGTGAGCAAATGCAGACCCTTTCAAGCAATAATGCATGGCCCCCATTATATGGGTCCCAACTCTCCATGTTCAAGGGAATATTACTACAGCTATAACATGTACAGGAAACCTAGAGAATGGACACACTGTGAATACGAAAGGTTTCTAAAACTCAACGAATAGTCCCTCTCCTGGTGCTCCAGTTTGACTTTCCAACTGCCTTACTATCAATCTCCCAACTTGGAGAGACAGGCCCTTTAACCTCCTGGTTTGCACAGGTTCCCAAATTGCCAGAGGATGGAAGGGACGAGGGAGAACCCATGAGAGAGTAGCTGTTAGGCATTTGGACGGGCACATGTCACTCTAATTTCCCGGCAGGAAGAAGAATTAACCAAAGTCTCAGCCACCCACCGGGAACCAGTATAGGACATGATCCAAAATTTTGGACTTGCGTTCAGCTCACAAAAAACGAGTTGAGAAATGGAGCTCAGGGGCACAGCAATTCACAAACTGGCAGAGTGATAAAGGACAACTATCGTCCAAAAATCTGTTGAGGGAAGTCAACGAGGCGGACTTGAAAGTGAGGCAAAATAGCAGGAAACAGATTTCAAGAGGTACGTTGGAATCGCCTGTAAAGCACAGGAAGAGGGGCACAACTTGGACAATGGTGCACTTGGCCAAAAAGGGCGTATGCGTTTTCTCCTGAATATATTCAGGAGAAAACGCATACGCCCTTTTTGGCCAAGCAAGCAAGCGGGCAATGCAAATCTGCACTACAAAGAAGTATCACTTCCCACCGGTCAAAAGGGACATCCACAAAATGTGTAAAAACCAGAAATGTAAGACAGGCCCTGAGGAACTGGGAGCCTTGTTATGCTGATGGGTGGGATGTAAATTGCCAACTGCCTCACTGGAGGAGTGCATTGTGTTCCCTAAAACAAGTAAACAACAGAGCTACAGAGCCAAGGCCACTTCCAGTCTAGGGAATATACCTTGGGAAAACTGAAAATCAATAAGAAAGAGCCACCTCCAAATTTAGGGCTGCACTGACTACAAGAACCTCAACTTGGGTACACCTTAAATATCCCAGGAAATATAAAAATGGTTCAAAACATTGTGGTACTTACGTACGATGGAATATCCCTCAGCCATGAAATCAATGTCATAAGACCAGTAGCAACAAAGTGAGTGGATTCAGGTACGATGATTCTAAGTGAAATAAGTCACACAGAAAAAGAAACTTATCATAAGATATCACTTATGAAGATCCTGTAAACATGGCTACACGTGAACTGAGTTAGGAAAGAGAACAGAGTCTCACATTTAGAAAACACTCTTATGCCTGCATAAAGGGGAAGGAGAGGTGGGGTGATGCATAAAACCAGAGTTTGATATAAGCACAGGGACCGTTTCAAAAACCAACTTTGGAATTGACAAGACCGACACCTTCCTTAGTGAAAGAGACTCAAAACCCCATATTTCCCACAGAGGAATATATCTGACTAGTAAGAATCTTAAAACCTATGTATTGATGTGTCTCCATAAGGGAATCAAGTGTGTCTAGAGTGGCATAAACATGGCAGCGAGAATCAGCTCAAACCCACTATAAAAAGGAATTTCAAAAGCAAAACCAAAAAACAGGGAAATTCTTTACAATTCCTTCAGGGTGTCTGAGGAAACCTGGAAAGACCCTATCTACAATGACAGCTGGATGTGGCATAAGGCTGGACACTTGGGACTGAGAGGATTGGTGAGATTGGGTGAGCAAATGCAGACCCTTTCAAGCAATAATGCATGGCCCCCATTCCATGGGTCCCAACTCTCCAGGTTCAAGGGAATATTACTACAGCTATAACATGTACAGGAAACCTAGAGAATGGACACACTGTGAATACGAAAGGTTTCTAAAACTCAACGAATAGTCCCTCTCCTGGTGCTCCAGTTTGACTTTCCAACTGCCTTACTATCAATCTCCCAACTTGGAGAGACAGGCCCTTTAACCTCCTGGTTTGCACAGGTTCCCAATTTGGCAGAGGATGGAAGGGACGAGGGAGAACCCATGAGAGAGTAGCTGTTAGGCATTTGGACGGGCACATGTCACTCTAATTTCCCGGCAGGAAAAAGAATTAACCAAAGTCTCAGCCACCCACCGGGAACCAGTATAGGACATGATCCAAAATTTTCGACTTGCGTTCAGCTCACAAAAAACGAGTTGAGAAATGGAGCTCAGGGGCACAGCAATTCACAAACTGGCAGAGTGATAAAGGACAACTATCGTCCAAAAATCTGTTGAGGGAAGTCAACGAGGCGGACTTGAAAGCGAGGCAAAATAGCAGGAAACAGATTTCAAGAGGTACCTTGGAATCGCCTGTAAAGCACAGGAAGAGGGGCACAACTTGGACAATGGTGCACTTGGCCAAAAAGGGCGTATGCGTTTTCTCCTGAATATATTCAGGAGAAAACGCATACGCCCTTTTTGGCCAAGCAAGCAAGCGGGCAATGCAAATCTGCACTACAAAGAAGTATCACTTCCCACCGGTCAAAAGGGACATCCACAAAATGTGTAAAAACCAGAAAGGCAAGACAGGCCCTGGAGAACTGGGAGCCTTGTTATGCTGATGGGCGGGATGTAAATTGCCAACTGCCTCACTGGAGGAGTGCATTGTGTTCCCTAAAACAAGTAAACAACAGAGCTACAGAGCCAAGGCCACTTCCAGTCTAGGGAATATACCTGGGGAAAACTGAAAATCAATAAGAAAGAGCCACCCCCAAATTTAGGGCTGCACTGGCTACAAGAACCTCAACTTGGGTACACCTTAAATATCCCAGGAAATATAAAAATGGTTCAAAACATTGTGGTACTTACGTACGATGGAATATCCCTCAGCCATGAAATCAATGTCATAAGACCAGTAGCAGCAAAGTGAGTCGATTCAGGTACGATGATTCTAAGTGAAATAAGTCACACAGAAAAAGAAACTTATCATAAGATATCACTTATGAAGATCCTGTAAACATGGCTACACGTGAATTGAGTTAGGAAAGAGAACAGAGTCTCACATTTAGAAAACACTCTTATGCCTGCATAAAGGGGAAGGAGAGGTGGGGTGATGCATAAAACCAGAGTTTGATATAAGCACAGGGACCGTTTCAAAAACCAACTTTGGAATTGACAAGACCGACACCTTCCTCAGTGAAAGAGACTCAAAACCCCATATTTCCCACAGAGGAATATATCTGACTAGTAAGAATCTTAAAACCTATGTATTGATATGTCTCCATAAGGGAATCAAGTGTGTCTAGAGTGGCATAAACATGGCAGCGAGAATCAGCTCAAACCCACTATAAAAAGGAATTTCAAAAGCAAAACCAAAAAACAGGGAAATTCTTTACAATTCCTTCAGGGTGTCTGAGGAAACCTGGAAAGACCCTATCTACAATGACAGCTGGATGTGGCATAAGGCTGGACACTTGGGACTGAGAGGATTGGTGAGATTGGGTGAGCAAATGCAGACCCTTTCAAGCAATAATGCATGGCCCCCATTCCATGGGTCCCAACTCTCCAGGTTCAAGGGAATATTACTACAGCTATAACATGTACAGGAAACCTAGAGAATGGACACACTGTGAATACGAAAGGTTTCTAAAACTCAACGAATAGTCCCTCTCCTGGTGCTCCAGTTTGACTTTCCAACTGCCTTACTATCAATCTCCCAACTTGGAGAGACAGGCCCTTTAACCTCCTGGTTTGCACAGGTTCCCAATTTGGCAGAGGATGGAAGGGACGAGAGAGAACCCATGAGAGAGTAGCTGTTAGGCATTTGGACGGGCACATGTCACTCTAATTTCCCGGCAGGAAGAAGAATTAACCAAAGTCTCAGCCACCCACCGGGAACCAGTATAGGACATGATCCAAAATTTTGGACTTGCGTTCAGCTCACAAAAAACGAGTTGAGAAATGGAGCTCAGGGGCACAGCAATTCACAAACTGGCAGAGTGATAAAGGACAACTATCGTCCAAAAATCTGTTGAGGGAAGTCAACGAGGCGGACTTGAAAGCGAGGCAAAATAGCAGGAAACAGATTTCAAGAGGTACCTTGGAATCGCCTGTAAAGCACAGGAAGAGGGGGACAACTTGGACAATGGTGCACTTGGCCAAAAAGAGCGTATGCGTTTTCTCCTGAATATATTCAGGAGAAAACGCATACGCCCTTTTTGGCCAAGCAAGCAAGCGGGCAATGCAAATCTGCACTACAAAGAAGTATCACTTCCCACCGGTCAAAAGGGACATCCACAAAATGTGTAAAAACCAGAAAGGCAAGACAGGCCCTGGAGAACTGGGAGCCTTGTTATGCTGATGGGCGGGATGTAAATTGCCAACTGCCTCACTGGAGGAGTGCATTGTGTTCCCTAAAACAAGTAAACAACAGAGCTACAGAGCCAAGGCCACTTCCAGTCTAGGGAATATACCTGGGGAAAACTGAAAATCAATAAGAAAGAGCCACCTCCAAATTTAGGGCTGCACTGACTACAAGAACCTCAACTTGGGTACAACTTAAATATCCCAGGAAATATAAAAATGGTTCAAAACATTGTGGTACTTACGTACGATGGAATATCCCTCAGCCATGAAATCAATGTCATAAGACCAGTAGCAGCAAAGTGAGTGGATTCAGGTACGATGATTCTAAGTGAAATAAGTCACACAGAAAAAGAAACTTATCATAAGATATCACTTATGAAGATCCTGTAAACATGGCTACACGTGAACTGAGTTAGGAAAGAGAACAGAGTCTCACATTTAGAAAACACTCTTATGCCTGCATAAAGGGGAAGGAGAGGTGGGGTGATGCATAAAACCAGAGTTTGATATAAGCACAGGGACCGTTTCAAAAACCAACTTTGGAACTGACAAGACCGACACCTTCCTCAGTGAAAGAGACTCAAAACCCCATATTTCCCACAGAGGAATATATCTGACTAGTAAGAATCTTAAAACCTATGTATTGATATGTCTCCATAAGGGAATCAAGTGTGTCTAGAGTGGCATAAACATGGCAGCGAGTATCAGCTCAAACCCACTATAAAAAGGAATTTCAAAAGCAAAACCAAAAAACAGGGAAATTCTTTACAATTCCTTCAGGGTGTCTGAGGAAACCTGGAAAGACCCTATCTACAATGACAGCTGGATGTGGCATAAGGCTGGACACTTGGGACTGAGAGGATTGGTGAGATTGGGTGAGCGAATGCAGACCCTTTCAAGCAATAATGCATGGCCCCCATTCCATGGGTCCCAACTCTCCAGGTTCAAGGGAATATTACTACAGCTATAACATGTACAGGAAACCTAGAGAATGGACACACTGTGAATACGAAAGGTTTCTAAAACTCAAAGAATAGTCCCTCTCCTGGTGCTCCAGTTTGACTTTCCAACTGCCTTACTATCAATCTCCCAACTTGGAGAGACAGGCCCTTTAAACTCCTGGTTTGCACAGGTTCCCAATTTGGCAGAGGATGGAAGGGACGAGGGAGAACCCATGAGAGAGTAGCTGTTAGGCATTTGGACGGGCACATGTCACTCTAATTTCCCGGCAGGAAGAAGAATTAACCAAAGTCTCAGCCACCCACCGGGAACCAGTATAGGACATGATCCAAAATTTTCGACTTGCGTTCAGCTCACAAAAAACGAGTTGAGAAATGGAGCTCAGGGGCACAGCAATTCACAAACTGGCAGAGTGATAAAGGACAACTATCGTCCAAAAATCTGTTGAGGGAAGTCAACGAGGCGGACTTGAAAGTGAGGCAAAATAGCAGGAAACAGATTTCAAGAGGTACGTTGGAATCGCCTGTAAAGCACAGGAAGAGGGGCACAACTTGGACAATGGTGCACTTGGCCAAAAAGGGCGTATGCGTTTTCTCCTGAATATATTCAGGAGAAAACGCATACGCCCTTTTTGGCCAAGCAAGCAAGCGGGCAATGCAAATCTGCACTACAAAGAAGTATCACTTCCCACCGGTCAAAAGGGACATCCACAAAATGTGTAAAAACCAGAAATGTAAGACAGGCCCTGAGGAACTGGGAGCCTTGTTATGCTGATGGGTGGGATGTAAATTGCCAACTGCCTCACTGGAGGAGTGCATTGTGTTCCCTAAAACAAGTAAACAACAGAGCTACAGAGCCAAGGCCACTTCCGGTCTAGGGAATATACCTTGGGAAAACTGAAAATCAATAAGAAAGAGCCACCTCCAAATTTAGGGCTGCACTGACTACAAGAACCTCAACTTGGGTACACCTTAAATATCCCAGGAAATATAAAAATGGTTCAAAACATTGTGGTACTTACGTACGATGGAATATCCCTCAGCCATGAAATCAATGTCATAAGACCAGTAGCAACAAAGTGAGTGGATTCAGGTACGATGATTCTAAGTGAAATAAGTCACACAGAAAAAGAAACTTATCATAAGATATCACTTATGAAGATCCTGTAAACATGGCTACACGTGAACTGAGTTAGGAAAGAGAACAGAGTCTCACATTTAGAAAACACTCTTATGCCTGCATAAAGGGGAAGGAGAGGTGGGGTGATGCATAAAACCAGAGTTTGATATAAGCACAGGGACCGTTTCAAAAACCAACTTTGGAATTGACAAGACCGACACCTTCCTTAGTGAAAGAGACTCAAAACCCCATATTTCCCACAGAGGAATATATCTGACTAGTAAGAATCTTAAAACCTATGTATTGATGTGTCTCCATAAGGGAAT
The DNA here is from genome assembly GCF_025265405.1 of Mesoplodon densirostris. Taxonomy (NCBI): domain Eukaryota; kingdom Metazoa; phylum Chordata; class Mammalia; order Artiodactyla; family Ziphiidae; genus Mesoplodon; species Mesoplodon densirostris. The sequence continues at coordinate 185,238,105 of NC_082663.1, read as the reverse complement.
CAAGTGTGTCTAGAGTGGCATAAACATGGCAGCGAGAATCAGCTCAAACCCACTATAAAAAGGAATTTCAAAAGCAAAACCAAAAAACAGGGAAATTCTTTACAATTCCTTCAGGGTGTCTGAGGAAACCTGGAAAGACCCTATCTACAATGACAGCTGGATGTGGCATAAGGCTGGACACTTGGGACTGAGAGGATTGGTGAGATTGGGTGAGCAAATGCAGACCCTTTCAAGCAATAATGCATGGCCCCCATTCCATGGGTCCCAACTCTCCAGGTTCAAGGGAATATTACTACAGCTATAACATGTACAGGAAACCTAGAGAATGGACACACTGTGAATACGAAAGGTTTCTAAAACTCAACGAATAGTCCCTCTCCTGGTGCTCCAGTTTGACTTTCCAACTGCCTTACTATCAATCTCCCAACTTGGAGAGACAGGCCCTTTAACCTCCTGGTTTGCACAGGTTCCCAATTTGGCAGAGGATGGAAGGGACGAGGGAGAACCCATGAGAGAGTAGCTGTTAGGCATTTGGACGGGCACATGTCACTCTAATTTCCCGGCAGGAAAAAGAATTAACCAAAGTCTCAGCCACCCACCGGGAACCAGTATAGGACATGATCCAAAATTTTCGACTTGCGTTCAGCTCACAAAAAACGAGTTGAGAAATGGAGCTCAGGGGCACAGCAATTCACAAACTGGCAGAGTGATAAAGGACAACTATCGTCCAAAAATCTGTTGAGGGAAGTCAACGAGGCGGACTTGAAAGCGAGGCAAAATAGCAGGAAACAGATTTCAAGAGGTACCTTGGAATCGCCTGTAAAGCACAGGAAGAGGGGCACAACTTGGACAATGGTGCACTTGGCCAAAAAGGGCGTATGCGTTTTCTCCTGAATATATTCAGGAGAAAACGCATACGCCCTTTTTGGCCAAGCAAGCAAGCGGGCAATGCAAATCTGCACTACAAAGAAGTATCACTTCCCACCGGTCAAAAGGGACATCCACAAAATGTGTAAAAACCAGAAAGGCAAGACAGGCCCTGGAGAACTGGGAGCCTTGTTATGCTGATGGGCGGGATGTAAATTGCCAACTGCCTCACTGGAGGAGTGCATTGTGTTCCCTAAAACAAGTAAACAACAGAGCTACAGAGCCAAGGCCACTTCCAGTCTAGGGAATATACCTGGGGAAAACTGAAAATCAATAAGAAAGAGCCACCCCCAAATTTAGGGCTGCACTGGCTACAAGAACCTCAACTTGGGTACACCTTAAATATCCCAGGAAATATAAAAATGGTTCAAAACATTGTGGTACTTACGTACGATGGAATATCCCTCAGCCATGAAATCAATGTCATAAGACCAGTAGCAGCAAAGTGAGTGGATTCAGGTACGATGATTCTAAGTGAAATAAGTCACACAGAAAAAGAAACTTATCATAAGATATCACTTATGAAGATCCTGTAAACATGGCTACACGTGAATTGAGTTAGGAAAGAGAACAGAGTCTCACATTTAGAAAACACTCTTATGCCTGCATAAAGGGGAAGGAGAGGTGGGGTGATGCATAAAACCAGAGTTTGATATAAGCACAGGGACCGTTTCAAAAACCAACTTTGGAATTGACAAGACCGACACCTTCCTCAGTGAAAGAGACTCAAAACCCCATATTTCCCACAGAGGAATATATCTGACTAGTAAGAATCTTAAAACCTATGTATTGATATGTCTCCATAAGGGAATCAAGTGTGTCTAGAGTGGCATAAACATGGCAGCGAGAATCAGCTCAAACCCACTATAAAAAGGAATTTCAAAAGCAAAACCAAAAAACAGGGAAATTCTTTACAATTCCTTCAGGGTGTCTGAGGAAACCTGGAAAGACCCTATCTACAATGACAGCTGGATGTGGCATAAGGCTGGACACTTGGGACTGAGAGGATTGGTGAGATTGGGTGAGCAAATGCAGACCCTTTCAAGCAATAATGCATGGCCCCCATTCCATGGGTCCCAACTCTCCAGGTTCAAGGGAATATTACTACAGCTATAACATGTACAGGAAACCTAGAGAATGGACACACTGTGAATACGAAAGGTTTCTAAAACTCAACGAATAGTCCCTCTCCTGGTGCTCCAGTTTGACTTTCCAACTGCCTTACTATCAATCTCCCAACTTGGAGAGACAGGCCCTTTAACCTCCTGGTTTGCACAGGTTCCCAATTTGGCAGAGGATGGAAGGGACGAGAGAGAACCCATGAGAGAGTAGCTGTTAGGCATTTGGACGGGCACATGTCACTCTAATTTCCCGGCAGGAAGAAGAATTAACCAAAGTCTCAGCCACCCACCGGGAACCAGTATAGGACATGATCCAAAATTTTGGACTTGCGTTCAGCTCACAAAAAACGAGTTGAGAAATGGAGCTCAGGGGCACAGCAATTCACAAACTGGCAGAGTGATAAAGGACAACTATCGTCCAAAAATCTGTTGAGGGAAGTCAACGAGGCGGACTTGAAAGCGAGGCAAAATAGCAGGAAACAGATTTCAAGAGGTACCTTGGAATCGCCTGTAAAGCACAGGAAGAGGGGGACAACTTGGACAATGGTGCACTTGGCCAAAAAGAGCGTATGCGTTTTCTCCTGAATATATTCAGGAGAAAACGCATACGCCCTTTTTGGCCAAGCAAGCAAGCGGGCAATGCAAATCTGCACTACAAAGAAGTATCACTTCCCACCGGTCAAAAGGGACATCCACAAAATGTGTAAAAACCAGAAAGGCAAGACAGGCCCTGGAGAACTGGGAGCCTTGTTATGCTGATGGGCGGGATGTAAATTGCCAACTGCCTCACTGGAGGAGTGCATTGTGTTCCCTAAAACAAGTAAACAACAGAGCTACAGAGCCAAGGCCACTTCCAGTCTAGGGAATATACCTGGGGAAAACTGAAAATCAATAAGAAAGAGCCACCTCCAAATTTAGGGCTGCACTGACTACAAGAACCTCAACTTGGGTACAACTTAAATATCCCAGGAAATATAAAAATGGTTCAAAACATTGTGGTACTTACGTACGATGGAATATCCCTCAGCCATGAAATCAATGTCATAAGACCAGTAGCAGCAAAGTGAGTGGATTCAGGTACGATGATTCTAAGTGAAATAAGTCACACAGAAAAAGAAACTTATCATAAGATATCACTTATGAAGATCCTGTAAACATGGCTACACGTGAACTGAGTTAGGAAAGAGAACAGAGTCTCACATTTAGAAAACACTCTTATGCCTGCATAAAGGGGAAGGAGAGGTGGGGTGATGCATAAAACCAGAGTTTGATATAAGCACAGGGACCGTTTCAAAAACCAACTTTGGAACTGACAAGACCGACACCTTCCTCAGTGAAAGAGACTCAAAACCCCATATTTCCCACAGAGGAATATATCTGACTAGTAAGAATCTTAAAACCTATGTATTGATATGTCTCCATAAGGGAATCAAGTGTGTCTAGAGTGGCATAAACATGGCAGCGAGTATCAGCTCAAACCCACTATAAAAAGGAATTTCAAAAGCAAAACCAAAAAACAGGGAAATTCTTTACAATTCCTTCAGGGTGTCTGAGGAAACCTGGAAAGACCCTATCTACAATGACAGCTGGATGTGGCATAAGGCTGGACACTTGGGACTGAGAGGATTGGTGAGATTGGGTGAGCGAATGCAGACCCTTTCAAGCAATAATGCATGGCCCCCATTCCATGGGTCCCAACTCTCCAGGTTCAAGGGAATATTACTACAGCTATAACATGTACAGGAAACCTAGAGAATGGACACACTGTGAATACGAAAGGTTTCTAAAACTCAACGAATAGTCCCTCTCCTGGTGCTCCAGTTTGACTTTCCAACTGCCTTACTATCAATCTCCCAACTTGGAGAGACAGGCCCTTTAAACTCCTGGTTTGCACAGGTTCCCAATTTGGCAGAGGATGGAAGGGACGAGGGAGAACCCATGAGAGAGTAGCTGTTAGGCATTTGGACGGGCACATGTCACTCTAATTTCCCGGCAGGAAGAAGAATTAACCAAAGTCTCAGCCACCCACCGGGAACCAGTATAGGACATGATCCAAAATTTTCGACTTGCGTTCAGCTCACAAAAAACGAGTTGAGAAATGGAGCTCAGGGGCACAGCAATTCACAAACTGGCAGAGTGATAAAGGACAACTATCGTCCAAAAATCTGTTGAGGGAAGTCAACGAGGCGGACTTGAAAGCGAGGCAAAATAGCAGGAAATAGATTTCAAGAGGTACGTTGGAATCGCCTGTAAAGCACAGGAAGAGGGGCACAACTTGGACAATGGTGAACTTGGCCAAAAAGGGCGTATGCGTTTTCTCCTGAATATATTCAGGAGAAAACGCATACGCCCTTTTTGGCCAAGCAAGCAAGCGGGCAATGCAAATCTGCACTACAAAGAAGTATCACTTCCCACCGGTCAAAAGGGACATCCACAAAATGTGTAAAAACCAGAAAGGCAAGACAGGCCCTGGAGAACTGGGAGCCTTGTTATGCTGATGGGCGGGATGTAAACTGCCAACTGCCTCACTGGAGGAGTGCATTGTGTTCCCTAAAACAAGTAAACAACAGAGCTACAGAGCCAAGGCCACTTCCAGTCTAGGGAATATACCTTGGGAAAACTGAAAATCAATAAGAAGGAGCCACCTCCAAATTTAGGGCTGCACTGACTACAAGAACCTCAACTTGGGTACACCTTAAATATCCCAGGAAATATAAAAATGGTTCAAAACATTGTGGTACTTACGTATGATGGAATATCCCTCAGCGATGAAATCAATGTCATAAGACCAGTAGCAGCAAAGTGAGTGGATTCAGGTACGATGATTCTAAGTGAAATAAGTCACACAGAAAAAGAAACTTATCATAAGATATCACTTATGAAGATCCTGTAAACATGGCTACATGTGAACTGAGTTAGGAAAGAGAACAGAGTCTCACATTTAGAAAACACTCTTATGCCTGCATAAAGGGGAAGGAGAGGTGGGGTGATGCATAAAACCAGAGTTTGATATAAGCACAGGGACCGTTCCAAAAACCAACTTTGGAATAGACAAGACCTACACCTTCCTCAGTGAAAGAGACTCAAAACCCCATATTTCCCGCAGAGGAATATATCTGACTAGTAAGAATCTTAAATCCTATGTATTGATATGTCTCCATAAGGGAATCAAGTGTGTCTAGAGTGGCATAAACATGGCAGCGAGAATCAGCTCAAACCCACTATAAAAAGGAATTTCAAAAGGAAAACCAAAAAACAGGGAAATTCTTTACAATTCCTTCAGGGTGTCTGAGGAAACCTGGAAAGACCCTATCTACAATGACAGCTGGATGTGGCATAAGGCTGGACACTTGGGACTGAGAGGATTGGTGAGATTGGGTGAGCAAATGCAGACCCTTTCAAGCAATAATGCATGGCCCCCATTCCATGGGTCCCAACTCTCCAGGTTCAAGGGAATATTACTACAGCTATAACATGTACAGGAAACCTAGAGAATGGACACACTGTGAATATGAAAGGTTTCTAAAACTCAACGAATAGTCCCTCTCCTGGTGCTCCAGTTTGACTTTCCAACTGCCTTACTATCAATCTCCCAACTTGGAGAGACAGGCCCTTTAACCTCCTGGTTTGCACAGGTTCCCAATTTGCCAGAGGATGGAAGGGACGAGGGAGAACCCATGAGAGAGTAGCTGTTAGGCATTTGGACGGGCACATGTCACTCTAATTTCCCGGCAGGAAGAAGAATTAACCAAAGTCTCAGCCACCCACCGGGAACCAGTATAGGACATGATCCAAAATTTTGGACTTGTGTTCAGCTCACAAAAAACGAGTTGAGAAATGGAGCTCAGGGGCACAGCAATTCACAAACTGGCAGAGTGATAAAGGACAACTATCGTCCAAAAATCTCTTGAGGGAAGTCAACGAGGCAGACTTGAAAGCGAGGCAAAATAGCATGAAACAGATTTCAAGAGGTACCTTGGAATCGCCTGTAAAGCACAGGAAGAGGGGCACAACTTGGACAATGGTGCACTTGGCCAAAAAGGGCGTATGCGTTTTCTCCTGAATATATTCAGGAGAAAACGCATACGCCCTTTTTGTCCAAGCAAGCAAGCGGGCAATGCAAATCTGCACTACAAAGAAGTATCACTTCCCACCGGTCAAAAGGGACATCCACAAAATGTGTAAAAACCAGAAAGGCAAGACAGGCCCTGGAGAACAGGGAGCCTTGTTATGCTGATGGGCGGGATGTAAATTGCCAACTGCCTCACTGGAGGAGTGCATTGTGTTCCCTAAAACAAGTAAACAACAGAGCTACAGAGCCAAGGCCACTTCCAGTCTAGGGAATATACCTGGGGAAAACTGAAAATCAATAAGAAAGAGCCACCTCCAAATTTAGGGCTGCACTGGCTACAAGAACCTCAACTTGGGTACACCTTAAATATCCCAGGAAATATAAAAATGGTTCAAAACATTGTGGTACTTACGTACGATGGAATATCCCTCAGCCATGAAATCAATGTCATAAGACCAGTAGCAGCAAAGTGAGTGGATTCAGGTACGATGATTCTAAGTGAAATAAGTCACACAGAAAAAGAAACTTATCATAAGATATCACTTATGAAGATCCTGTAAACATGGCTACACGTGAACTGAGTTAGGAAAGAGAACAGAGTCTCATATTTAGAAAACACTCTTATGCCTGCATAAAGGGGAAGGAGAGGTGGGGTGATGCATAAAACCAGAGTTTGATATAAGCACAGGGACCGTTTCAAAAACCAACTTTGGAATTGACAAGACCGACACCTTCCTCAGTGAAAGAGACTCAAAACCCCATATTTCCCACAGAGGAATATATCTGACTAGTAAGAATCTTAAAACCTATGTATTGATATGTCTCCATAAGGGAATCAAGTGTGTCTAGAGTGCCATAAACATGGCAGCGAGAATCAGCTCAAACCCAGTATAAAAAGGAATTTCAAAAGCAAAACCAAAAAACAGGGAAATTCTTTACAATTCCTTCAGGGTGTCTGAGGAAACCTGGAAAGACCCTATCTACAATGACAGCTGGATGTGGCATAAGGCTGGACACTTGGGACTGAGAGGATTGGAGAGATTGGGTGAGCAAATGCAGACCCTTTCAAGCAATAATGCATGGCCCCCATTCCATGGGTCCCAACTCTCCAGGTTCAAGGGAATATTACTACAGCTATAACATGTACAGGAAACCTAGAGAATGGACACACTGTGAATACGAAAGGTTTCTAAAACTCAACGAATAGTCCCTCTCCTGGTGCTCCAGTTTGACGTTCCAACTGCCTTACTATCAATCTCCCAACTTGGAGAGACAGGCCCTTTAACCTCCTGGTTTGCACAGGTTCCCAATTTGCCAGAGGATGGAAGGGACGAGGGAGAACCCATGAGAGAGTAGCTGTTAGGCATTTGGACGGGCACATGTCACTCTAATTTCCCGGCAGGAAGAAGAATTAACCAAAGTCTCAGCCACCCACCGGGAACCAGTATAGGACATGATCCAAAATTTTGGACTTGCGTTCAGCTCACAAAAAACGAGTTGAGAAATGGAGCTCAGGGGCACAGCAATTCACAAACTGGCAGAGTGATAAAGGACAACTATCGTCCAAAAATCTGTTGAGGGAAGTCAACGAGGCGGACTTGAAAGTGAGGCAAAATAGCAGGAAACAGATTTCAAGAGGTACGTTGGAATCGCCTGTAAAGCACAGGAAGAGGGGCACAACTTGGACAATGGTGCACTTGGCCAAAAAGGGCGTATGCGTTTTCTCCTGAATATATTCAGGAGAAAACGCATACGCCCTTTTTGGCCAAGCAAGCAAGCGGGCAATGCAAATCTGCACTACAAAGAAGTATCATTTCCCACCGGTCAAAAGGGACATCCACAAAATGTGTAAAAACCAGAAAGGTAAGACAGGCCCTGAGGAACTGGGAGCCTTGTTATGCTGATGGGTGGGATGTAAATTGCCAACTGCCTCACTGGAGGAGTGCATTGTGTTCCCTAAAACAAGTAAACAACAGAGCTACAGAGCCAAGGCCACTTCCAGTCTAGGGAATATACCTTGGGAAAACTGAAAATCAATAAGAAAGAGCCACCTCCAAATTTAGGGCTGCACTGACTACAAGAACCTCAACTTGGGTACACCTTAAATATCCCAGGAAATATAAAAATGGTTCAAAACATTGTGGTACTTACGTACGATGTAATATCCCTCAGCCATGAAATCAATGTCATAAGACCAGTAGCAACAAAGTGAGTGGATTCAGGTACGATGATTCTAAGTGAAATAAGTCACACAGAAAAAGAAACTTATCATAAGATATCACTTATGAAGATCCTGTAAACATGGCTACACGTGAATTGAGTTAGGAAAGAGAACAGAGTCTCACATTTAGAAAACACTCTTATGCCTGCATAAAGGGGAAGGAGAGGTGGGGTGATGCATAAAACCAGAGTTTGATATAAGCACAGGGACCGTTTCAAAAACTAACTTTGGAATTGACAAGACCGACACCTTCCTCAGTGAAAGAGACTCAAAACCCCATATTTCCCACAGAGGAATATATCTGACTAGTAAGAATCTTAAAACCTATGTATTGATATGTCTCCATAAGGGAATCAAGTGTGTCTAGAGTGGCATAAACATGGCAGCAAGAATCAGCTCAAACCCACTATAAAAAGGAATTTCAAAAGCAAAACCAAAAAACAGGGAAATTCTTTACAATTCCTTCAGGGTGTCTGAGGAAACCTGGAAAGATCCTATCTACAATGACAGCTGGATGTGGCATAAGGCTGGACACTTGGGACTGAGAGGATTGGTGAGATTGGGTGAGCAAATGCAGACCCTTTCAAGCAATAATGCATGGCCCCCATTCCATGGGTCCCAACTCTCCAGGTTCAAGGGAATATTACTACAGCTATAACATGTACAGGAAACCTAGAGAATGGACACACTGTGAATACGAAAGGTTTCTAAAACTCAACGAATAGTCCCTCTCCTGGTGCTCCAGTTTGACTTTCCAACTGCCTTACTATCAATCTCCCAACTTGGAGAGACAGGCCCTTTAACCTCCTGGTTTGCACAGGTTCCCAATTTGGCAGAGGATGGAAGGGACGAGGGAGAACCCATGAGAGAGTAGCTGTTAGGCATTTGGACGGGCACATGTCACTCTAATTTCCCGGCAGGAAGAAGAATTAACCAAAGTCTCAGCCACCCACCGGGAACCAGTATAGGACATGATCCAAAATTTTCGACTTGCGTTCAGCTCACAAAAAACGAGTTGAGAAATGGAGCTCAGGGGCACAGCAATTCACAAACTGGCAGAGTGATAAAGGACAACTATCGTCCAAAAATCTGTTGAGGGAAGTCAACGAGGCGGACTTGAAAGCGAGGCAAAATAGCAGGAAACAGATTTCAAGAGGTACCTTGGAATCGCCTGTAAAGCACAGGAAGAGGGGCACAACTTGGACAATGGTGCACTTGGCCAAAAAGGGCGTATGCGTTTTCTCCTGAATATATTCAGGAGAAAACGCATACGCCCTTTTTGGCCAAGCAAGCAAGCGGGCAATGCAAATCTGCACTACAAAGAAGTATCATTTCCCACCTGTCAAAAGGGACATCCACAAAATGTGTAAAAACCAGAAAGGCAAGACAGGCCCTGGAGAACTGGGAGCCTTGTTATGCTGATGGGCGGGATGTAAATTGCCAACTGCCTCACTGGAGGAGTGCATTGTGTTCCCTAAAACAAGTAAACAACAGAGCTACAGAGCCAAGGCCACTTCCAGTCTAGGGAATATACCTTGGGAAAACTGAAAATCAATAAGAAAGAGCCACCTCCAAATTTAGGGCTGCACTGACTACAAGAACCTCAACTTGGGTACACCTTAAATATCCCAGGAAATATAAAAATGGTTCAAAACATTGTGGTACTTACGTACGATGGAATATCCCTCAGCCATGAAATCAATGTCATAAGACCAGTAGCAGCAAAGTGAGTGGATTCAGGTACGATGATTCTAAGTGAAATAAGTCACACAGAAAAAGAAACTTATCATAAGATATCACTTATGAAGATCCTGTAAACATGGCTACACGTGAACTGAGTTAGGAAAGAGAACAGAGTCTCACATTTAGAAAACACTCATATGCCTGCATAAAGGGGAAGGAGAGGTGGGGTGATGCATAAAACCAGAGTTTGATATAAGCACAGGGACCGTTTCAAAAACCAACTTTGGAACTGACAAGACCGACACCTTCCTCAGTGAAAGAGACTCAAAACCCCATATTTCCCACAGAGGAATATATCTGACTAGTAAGAATCTTAAAACCTATGTATTGATATGTCTCCATAAGGGAATCAAGTGTGTCTAGAGTGGCATAAACATGGCAGCGAGTATCAGCTCAAACCCACTATAAAAAGGAATTTCAAAAGCAAAACCAAAAAACAGGGAAATTCTTTACAATTCCTTCAGGGTGTCTGAGGAAACCTGGAAAGACCCTATCTACAATGACAGCTGGATGTGGCATAAGGCTGGACACTTGGGACTGAGAGGATTGGTGAGATTGGGTGAGCGAATGCAGACCCTTTCAAGCAATAATGCATGGCCCCCATTCCATGGGTCCCAACTCTCCAGGTTCAAGGGAATATTACTACAGCTATAACATGTACAGGAAACCTAGAGAATGGACACACTGTGAATACGAAAGGTTTCTAAAACTCAACGAATAGTCCCTCTCCTGGTGCTCCAGTTTGACTTTCCAACTGCCTTACTATCAATCTCCCAACTTGGAGAGACAGGCCCTTTAACCTCCTGGTTTGCACAGGTTCCCAATTTGGCAGAGGATGGAAGGGACGAGGGAGAACCCATGAGAGAGTAGCTGTTAGGCATTTGGACGGGCACATGTCACTCTAATTTCCCGGCAGGAAGAAGAATTAACCAAAGTCTCAGCCACCCACCGGGAACCAGTATAGGACATGATCCAAAATTTTGGACTTGCGTTCAGCTCACAAAAAACGAGTTGAGAAATGGAGCTCAGGGGCACAGCAATTCACAAACTGGCAGAGTGATAAAGGACAACTATCGTCCAAAAATCTGTTGAGGGAAGTCAACGAGGCGGACTTGAAAGCGAGGCAAAATAGCAGGAAATAGATTTCAAGAGGTACGTTGGAATCGCCTGTAAAGCACAGGAAGAGGGGCACAACTTGGACAATGGTGCACTTGGCCAAAAAGGGCGTATGCGTTTTCTCCTGAATATATTCAGGAGAAAACGCATACGCCCTTTTTGGCCAAGCAAGCAAGCGGGCAATGCAAATCTGCACTACAAAGAAGTATCACTTCCCACCGGTCAAAAGGGACATCCACAAAATGTGTAAAAACCAGAAAGGCAAGACAGGCCCTGGAGAACTGGGAGCCTTGTTATGCTGATGGGCGGGATGTAAACTGCCAACTGCCTCACTGGAGGAGTGCATTGTGTTCCCTAAAACAAGTAAACAACAGAGCTACAGAGCCAAGGCCACTTCCAGTCTAGGGAATATACCTTGGGAAAACTGAAAATCAATAAGAAGGAGCCACCTCCAAATTTAGGGCTGCACTGACTACAAGAACCTCAACTTGGGTACACCTTAAATATCCCAGGAAATATAAAAATGGTTCAAAACATTGTGGTACTTACGTATGATGGAATATCCCTCAGCGATGAAATCAATGTCATAAGACCAGTAGCAGCAAAGTGAGTGGATTCAGGTACGATGATTCTAAGTGAAATAAGTCACACAGAAAAAGAAACTTATCATAAGATATCACTCATGAAGATCCTGTAAACTTGGCTACACGTGAACTGAGTTAGGAAAGAGAACAGAGTCTCATATTTAGAAAACACTCTTATGCCTGCATAAAGGGGAAGGAGAGGTGGGGTGATGCATAAAACCAGAGTTTGATATAAGCACAGGGACCGTTTCAAAAACCAACTTTGGAATTGACAAGACCGACACCTTCCTCAGTGAAAGAGACTCAAAACCCCATATTTCCCACAGAGGAATATATCTGACTAGTAAGAATCTTAAAACCTATGTATTGATATGTCTCCATAAGGGAATCAAGTGTGTCTAGAGTGGCATAAACATGGCAGCGAGAATCAGCTCAAACCCAGTATAAAAAGGAATTTCAAAAGCAAAACCAAAAAACAGGGAAATTCTTTACAATTCCTTCAGGGTGTCTGAGGAAACCTGGAAAGACCCTATCTACAATGACAGCTGGATGTGGCATAAGGCTGGACACTTGGGACTGAGAGGATTGGAGAGATTGGGTGAGCAAATGCAGACCCTTTCAAGCAATAATGCATGGCCCCCATTCCATGGGTCCCAACTCTCCAGGTTCAAGGGAATATTACTACAGCTATAACATGTACAGGAAACCTAGAGAATGGACACACTGTGAATACGAAAGGTTTCTAAAACTCAACGAATAGTCCCTCTCCTGGTGCTCCAGTTTGACTTTCCAACTGCCTTACTATCAATCTCCCAACTTGGAGAGACAGGCCCTTTAACCTCCTGGTTTGCACAGGTTCCCAATTTGGCAGAGGATGGAAGGGACGAGGGAGAACCCATGAGAGAGTAGCTGTTAGGCATTTGGACGGGCACATGTCACTCTAATTTCCCGGCAGGAAGAAGAATTAACCAAAGTCTCAGCCACCCACCGGGAACCAGTATAGGACATGATCCAAAATTTTGGACTTGCGTTCAGCTCACAAAAAACGAGTTGAGAAATGGAGCTCAGGGGCACAGCAATTCACAAACTGGCAGAGTGATAAAGGACAACTATCGTCCAAAAATCTGTTGAGGGAAGTCAACGAGGCGGACTTGAAAGTGAGGCAAAATAGCAGGAAACAGATTTCAAGAGGTACGTTGGAATCGCCTGTAAAGCACAGGAAGAGGGGCACAACTTGGACAATGGTGCACTTGGCCAAAAAGGGCGTATGCGCTTTCTCCTGAATATATTCAGGAGAAAACGCATACGCCCTTTTTGGCCAAGCAAGCAAGCGGGCAATGCAAATCTGCACTACAAAGAAGTATCATTTCCCACCGGTCAAAAGGGACATCCACAAAATGTGTAAAAACCAGAAAGGTAAGACAGGCCCTGAGGAACTGGGAGCCTTGTTATGCTGATGGGTGGGATGTAAATTGCCAACTGCCTCACTGGAGGAGTGCATTGTGTTCCCTAAAACAAGTAAACAACAGAGCTACAGAGCCAAGGCCACTTCCAGTCTAGGGAATATACCTTGGGAAAACTGAAAATCAATAAGAAAGAGCCACCTCCAAATTTAGGGCTGCACTGACTACAAGAACCTCAACTTGGGTACACCTTAAATATCCCAGGAAATATAAAAATGGTTCAAAACATTGTGGTACTTACGTACGATGGAATATCCCTCAGCCATGGAATCAATGTCATAAGACCAGTAGCAACAAAGTGAGTGGATTCAGGTACGATGATTCTAAGTGAAATAAGTCACACAGAAAAAGAAACTTATCATAAGATATCACTTATGAAGATCCTGTAAACATGGCTACACGTGAACTGAGTTAGGAAAGAGAACAGAGTCTCACATTTAGAAAACACTCTTATGCCTGCATAAAGGGGAAGGAGAGGTGGGGTGATGCATAAAACCAGAGTTTGATATAAGCACAGGGACCGTTTCAAAAACCAACTTTGGAATTGACAAGACCGACACCTTCCTCAGTGAAAGAGACTCAAAACCCCATATTTCCCACAGAGGAATATATCTGACTAGTAAGAATCTTAAAACCTATGTATTGATATGTCTCCATAAGGGAATCAAGTGTGTCTAGAGTGGCATAAACATGGCAGCGAGAATCAGCTCAAACCCACTATAAAAAGGAATTTCAAAAGCAAAACCAAAAAACAGGGAAATTCTTTACAATTCCTTCAGGGTGTCTGAGGAAACCTGGAAAGACCCTATCTACAATGACAGCTGGATGTGGCATAAGGCTGGACACTTGGGACTGAGAGGATTGGTGAGATTGGGTGAGCGAATGCAGACCCTTTCAAGCAATAATGCATGGCCCCCATTCCATGGGTCCCAACTCTCCAGGTTCAAGGGAATATTACTACAGCTATAACATGTACAGGAAACCTAGAGAATGGACACACTGTGAATACGAAAGGTTTCTAAAACTCAACGAATAGTCCCTCTCCTGGTGCTCCAGTTTGACTTTCCAACTGCCTTACTATCAATCTCCCAACTTGGAGAGACAGGCCCTTTAACCTCCTGGTTTGCACAGGTTCCCAATTTGGCAGAGGATGGAAGGGACGAGGGAGAACCCATGAGAGAGTAGCTGTTAGGCATTTGGACGGGCACATGTCACTCTAATTTCCCGGCAGGAAGAAGAATTAACCAAAGTCTCAGCCACCCACCGGGAACCAGTATAGGACATGATCCAAAATTTTGGACTTGCGTTCAGCTCACAAAAAACGAGTTGAGAAATGGAGCTCAGGGGCACAGCAATTCACAAACTGGCAGAGTGATAAAGGACAACTATCGTCCAAAAATCTGTTGAGGGAAGTCAACGAGGCGGACTTGAAAGCGAGGCAAAATAGCAGGAAACAGATTTCAAGAGGTACCTTGGAATCGCCTGTAAAGCACAGGAAGAGGGGCACAACTTGGACAATGGTGCACTTGGCCAAAGAGGGCGTATGCGTTTTCTCCTGAATATATTCAGGAGAAAACGCATACGCCCTTTTTGGCCAAGCAAGCAAGCGGGCAATGCAAATCTGCACTACAAAGAAGTATCACTTCCCACCGGTCAAAAGGGACATCCACAAAATGTGTAAAAACCAGAAAGGCAAGACAGGCCCTGGAGAACTGGGAGCCTTGTTATGCTGATGGGCGGGATGTAAATTGCCAACTGCCTCACTGGAGGAGTGCATTGTGTTCCCTAAAACAAGTAAACAACAGAGCTACAGAGCCAAGGCCACTTCCAGTCTAGGGAATATACCTTGGGAAAACTGAAAATCAATAAGAAAGAGCCACCTCCAAATTTAGGGCTGCACTGACTACAAGAACCTCAACTTGGGTACACCTTAAATATCCCAGGAAATATAAAAATGGTTCAAAACTTTGTGGTACTTACGTACGATGGAATATCCCTCAGCCATGAAATCAATGTCATAAGACCAGTAGCAGCAAAGTGAGTGGATTCAGGTACGATGATTCTAAGTGAAATAAGTCACACAGAAAAAGAAACTTATCATAAGATATCACTTATGAAGATCCTGTAAACATGGCTACACGTGAATTGAGTTAGGAAAGGGAACAGAGTCTCACATTTAGAAAACACTCTTATGCCTGCATAAAGGGGAAGGAGAGGTGGGGTGATGCATAAAACCAGAGTTTGATATAAGCACAGGGACCGTTTCAAAAACCAACTTTGGAATTGACAAGACCGACACCTTCCTCAGTGAAAGAGACTCAAAATCCCATATTTCCCACAGAGGAATATATCTGACTAGTAAGAATCTTAAAACCTATGTATTGATATGTCTCCATAAGGGAATCAAGTGTGTCTAGAGTGGCATAAACATGGCAGCGAGAATCAGCTCAAACCCACTATAAAAAGGAATTTCAAAAGCAAAACCAAAAAACAGGGAAATTCTTTACAATTCCTTCAGGGTGTCTGAGGAAACCTGGAAAGACCCTATCTACAATGACAGCTGGATGTGGCATAAGGCTGGACACTTGGGACTGAGAGGATTGGTGAGATTGGGTGAGCGAATGCAGACCCTTTCAAGCAATAATGCATGGCCCCCATTCCATGGGTCCCAACTCTCCATGTTCAAGGGAATATTACTACAGCTATAACATGTACAGGAAACCTAGAGAATGGACACACTGTGAATACGAAAGGTTTCTAAAACTCAACGAATAGTCCCTCTCCTGATGCTCCAGTTTGACTTTCCAACTGCCTTACTATCAATCTCCCAACTTGGAGAGACAGGCCCTTTAACCTCCTGGTATGCACAGGTTCCCAATTTGGCAGAGGATGGAAGGGACGAGGGAGAACCCATGAGAGAGTAGCTGTTAGGCATTTGGACGGGCACATGTCACTCTAATTTCCCGGCAGGAAGAAGAATTAACCAAAGTCTCAGCCACCCACCGGGAACCAGTATAGGACATGATCCAAAATTTTGGACTTGCGTTCAGCTCACAAAAAACGAGTTGAGAAATGGAGCTCAGGGGCACAGCAATTCACAAACTGGCAGAGTGATAAAGGACAACTATCGTCCAAAAATCTGTTGAGGGAAGTCAACGAGGCGGACTTGAAAGCGAGGCAAAATAGCAGGAAACAGATTTCAAGAGGTACCTTGGAATCGCCTGTAAAGCACAGGAAGAGGGGCACAACTTGGACAATGGTGCACTTGGCCAAAAAGGGCGTATGCGTTTTCTCCTGAATATATTCAGGAGAAAACGCATACGCCCTTTTTGGCCAAGCAAGCAAGCGGGCAATGCAAATCTGCACTACAAAGAAGTATCACTTCCCACCGGTCAAAAGGGACATCCACAAAATGTGTAAAAACCAGAAAGGCAAGACAGGCCCTGGAGAACTGGGAGCCTTGTTATGCTGATGGGCGGGATGTAAATTGCCAACTGCCTCACTGGAGGAGTGCATTGTGTTCCCTAAAACAAGTAAACAACAGAGCTACAGAGCCAAGGCCACTTCCAGTCTAGGGAATATACCTTGGGAAAACTGAAAATCAATAAGAAAGAGCCACCTCAAAATTTAGGGCTGCACTGACTACAAGAACCTCAACTTGGGTACACCTTAAATATCCCAGGAAATATAAAAATGGTTCAAAACATTGTGGTACTTACGTACGATGGAATATCCCTCAGCCATGAAATCAATGTCATAAGACCAGTAGCAGCAAAGTGAGTGGATTCAGGTACGATGATTCTAAGTGAAATAAGTCACACAGAAAAAGAAACTTATCATAAGATATCACTTATGAAGATCCTGTAAACATGGCTACACGTGAACTGAGTTAGGAAAGGGAACAGAGTCTCACATTTAGAAAACACTCTTATGCCTGCATAAAGGGGAAGGAGAGGTGGGGTGATGCATAAAACCAGAGTTTGATATAAGCACAGGGACCGTTTCAAAAACCAACTTTGGAATTGACAAGACCGACACCTTCCTCAGTGAAAGAGACTCAAAACCCCATATTTCCCACAGAGGAATATATCTGACTAGTAAGAATCTTAAAACCTATGTATTGATATGTCTCCATAAGGGAATCAAGTGTGTCTAGAGTGGCATAAACATGGCAGCGAGAATCAGCTCAAACCCACTATAAAAAGGAATTTCAAAAGCAAAACCAAAAAACAGGGAAATTCTTTACAATTCCTTCAGGGTGTCTGAGGAAACCTGGAAAGACCCTATCTACAATGACAGCTGGATGTGGCATAAGGCTGGACACTTGGGACTGAGAGGATTGGTGAGATTCGGTGAGCGAATGCAGACCCTTTCAAGCAATAATGCATGGCCCCCATTCCATGGGTCCCAACTCTCCATGTTCAAGGGAATATTACTACAGCTATAACATGTACAGGAAACCTAGAGAATGGACACACTGTGAATACGAAAGGTTTCTAAAACTCAACGAATAGTCCCTCTCCTGATGCTCCAGTTTGACTTTCCAACTGCCTTACTATCAATCTCCCAACTTGGAGAGACAGGCCCTTTAACCTCCTGGTTTGCACAGGTTCCCAATTTGGCAGAGGATGGAAGGGACGAGGGAGAACCCATGAGAGAGTAGCTGTTAGGCATTTGGACGGGCACATGTCACTCTAATTTCCCGGCAGGAAGAAGAATTAACCAAAGTCTCAGCCACCCACCGGGAACCAGTATAGGACATGATCCAAAATTTTGGACTTGCGTTCAGCTCACAAAAAACGAGTTGAGAAATGGAGCTCAGGGGCACAGCAATTCACAAACTGGCAGAGTGATAAAGGACAACTATCGTCCAAAAATCTGTTGAGGGAAGTCAACGAGGCGGACTTGAAAGCGAGGCAAAATAGCAGGAAACAGATTTCAAGAGGTACCTTGGAATCGCCTGTAAAGCACAGGAAGAGGGGCACAACTTGGACACTGGTGCACTTGGCCAAAAAGGGCGTATGCGTTTTCTCCTGAATATATTCAGGAGAAAACGCATACGCCCTTTTTGGCCAAGCAAGCAAGCGGGCAATGCAAATCTGCACTACAAAGAAGTATCACTTCCCACCGGTCAAAAGGGACATCCACAAAATGTGTAAAAACCAGAAAGGCAAGACAGGCCCTGGAGAACTGGGAGCCTTGTTATGCTGATGGGCGGGATGTAAATTGCCAACTGCCTCACTGGAGGAGTGCATTGTGTTCCCTAAAACAAGTAAACAACAGAGCTACAGAGCCAAGGCCACTTCCAGTCTAGGGAATATACCTTGGGAAAACTGAAAATCAATAAGAAAGAGCCACCTCCAAATTTAGGGCTGCACTGACTACAAGAACCTCAACTTGGGTACACCTTAAATATCCCAGGAAATATAAAAATGGTTCAAAACATTGTGGTACTTACGTACGATGGAATATCCCTCAGCCATGAAATCAATGTCATAAGACCAGTAGCAGCAAAGTGAGTGGATTCAGGTACGATGATTCTAAGTGAAATAAGTCACACAGAAAAAGAAACTTATCATAAGATATCACATATGAAGATCCTGTAAACATGGCTACACGTGAACTGAGTTAGGAAAGAGAACAGAGTCTCACATTTAGAAAACACTCTTATGCCTGCATAAAGGGGAAGGAGAGGTGGGGTGATGCATAAAACCAGAGTTTGATATAAGCACAGGGACCGTTTCAAAAACCAACTTTAGAACTGACAAGACCGACACCTTCCTCAGTGAAAGAGACTCAAAACCCCATATTTCCCACAGAGGAATATATCTGACTAGTAAGAATCTTAAAACCTATGTATTGATATGTCTCCATAAGGGAATCAAGTGTGTCTAGAGTGGCATAAACATGGCAGCGAGTATCAGCTCAAACCCACTATAAAAAGGAATTTCAAAAGCAAAACCAAAAAACAGGGAAATTCTTTACAATTCCTTCAGGGTGTCTGAGGAAACCTGGAAAGACCCTATCTACAATGACAGCTGGATGTGGCATAAGGCTGGACACTTGGGACTGAGAGGATTGGTGAGATTGGGTGAGCAAATGCAGACCCTTTCAAGCAATAATGCATGGCCCCCATTCCATGGGTCCCAACTCTCCAGGTTCAAGGGAATATTACTACAGCTATAACATGTACAGGAAACCTAGAGAATGGACACACTGTGAATATGAAAGGTTTCTAAAACTCAACGAATAGTCCCTCTCCTGGTGCTCCAGTTTGACTTTCCAACTGCCTTACTATCAATCTCCCAACTTGGAGAGACAGGCCCTTTAACCTCCTGGTTTGCACAGGTTCCCAATTTGGCAGAGGATGGAAGGGACGAGGGAGAACCCATGAGAGAGTAGCTGTTAGGCATTTGGACGGGCACATGTCACTCTAATTTCCCGGCAGGAAGAAGAATTAACCAAAGTCTCAGCCACCCACCGGGAACCAGTATAGGACATGATCCAAAATTTTGGACTTGTGTTCAGATCACAAAAAACGAGTTGAGAAATGGAGCTCAGGGGCACAGCAATTCACAAACTGGCAGAGTGATAAAGGACAACTATCGTCCAAAAATCTGTTGAGGGAAGTCAACGAGGCGGACTTGAAAGCGAGGCAAAATAGCAGGAAACAGATTTCAAGAGGTACCTTGGAATCGCCTGTAAAGCACAGGAAGAGGGGCACAACTTGGACAATGGTGCACTTGGCCAAAAAGGGCGTATGTGTTTTTTCCTGAATATATTCAGGAGAAAACGCATACGCCCTTTTTGGCCAAGCAAGCAAGCGGGCAATGCAAATCTGCACTACAAAGAAGTATCACTTCCCACCGGTCAAAAGGGACATCCACAAAATGTGTAAAAACCAGAAAGGCAAGACAGGCCCTGGAGAACTGGGAGCCTTGTTATGCTGATGGGCGGGATGTAAATTGCCAACTGCCTCACTGGAGGAGTGCATTGTGTTCCCTAAAACAAGTAAACAACAGAGCTACAGAGCCAAGGCCACTTCCAGTCTAGGGAATATACCTTGGGAAAACTGAAAATCAATAAGAAAGAGCCACCTCCAAATTTAGGGCTGCACTGACTACAAGAACCTCAACTTGGGTACACCTTAAATATTCCAGGAAATATAAAAGTGGTTCAAAACATTGTGGTACTTACGTACGATGGAATATCCCTCAGCCATGAAATCAATGTCATAAGACCAGTAGCAGCAAAGTGAGTGGATTCAGGTACGATGATTCTAAGTGAAATAAGTCACACAGAAAAAGAAACTTATCATAAGATATCACTTATGAAGATCCTGTAAACATGGCTACACGTGAACTGAGTTAGGAAAGAGAACAGAGTCTCACATTTAGAAAACACTCTTATGCCTGCATAAAGGGGAAGGAGAGGTGGGGTGATGCATAAAACCAGAGTTTGATATAAGCACAGGGACCGTTTCAAAAACCAACTTTGGAATAGACAAGACCTACACCTTCCTCAGTGAAAGAGACTCAAAACCCCATATTTCCCACAGAGGAATATATCTGACTAGTAAGAATCTTAAAACCTATGTATTGATGTGTCTCCATAAGGGAATCAAGTGTGTCTAGAGTGGCATAAACATGGCAGCGAGAATCAGCTCAAACCCACTATAAAAAGGAATTTCAAAAGCAAAACCAAAAAACAGGGAAATTCTTTACAATTCCTTCAGGGTGTCTGAGGAAACCTGGAAAGACCCTATCTACAATGACAGCTGGATGTGGCATAAGGCTGGACACTTGGGACTGAGAGGATTGGTGAGATTGGGTGAGCAAATGCAGACCCTTTCAAGCAATAATGCATGGCCCCCATTCCATGGGTCCCAACTCTCCATGTTCAAGGGAATATTACTACAGCTATAACATGTACAGGAAACCTAGAGAATGGACACACTGTGAATACGAAAGGTTTCTAAAACTGAACGAATAGTCCCTCTCCTGGTGCTCCAGTTTGACTTTCCAACTGCCTTACTATCAATCTCCCAACTTGGAGAGACAGGCCCTTTAACCTCCTGGTTTGCACAGGTTCCCAATTTGGCAGAGGATGGAAGGGACGAGGGAGAACCCATGAGAGAGTAGCTGTTAGGCATTTGGACGGGCACATGTCACTCTAATTTCCCGGCAGGAAGAAGAATTAACCAAAGTCTCAGCCACCCACCGGGAACCAGTATAGGACATGATCCAAAATTTTGGACTTGCGTTCAGCTCACAAAAAACGAGTTGAGAAATGGAGCTCAGGGGCACAGCAATTCACAAACTGGCAGAGTGATAAAGGACAACTATCGTCCAAAAATCTGTTGAGGGAAGTCAACGAGGCGGACTTGAAAGCGAGGCAAAATAGCAGGAAACAGATTTCAAGAGGTACCTTGGAATCGCCTGTAAAGCACAGGAAGAGGGGCACAACTTGGACAATGGTGCACTTGGCCAAAAAGGGCGTATGCGTTTTCTCCTGAATATATTCAGGAGAAAACGCATACGCCCTTTTTGGCCAAGCAAGCAAGCGGGCAATGCAAATCTGCACTACAAAGAAGTATCACTTCCCACCGGTCAAAAGGGACATCCACAAAATGTGTTAAAACCAGAAAGGCAAGACAGGCCCTGGAGAACTGGGAGCCTTGTTATGCTGATGGGCGGGATGTAAATTGCCAACTGCCTCACTGGAGGAGTGCATTGTGTTCCCTAAAACAAGTAAACAACAGAGCTACAGAGCCAAGGCCACTTCCAGTCTAGGGAATATACCTTGGGAAAACTGAAAATCAATAAGAAAGAGCCACCTCCAAATTTAGGGCTGCACTGACTACAAGAACCTCAACTTGGGTACACCTTAAATATCCCAGGAAATATAAAAATGGTTCAAAACATTGTGGTACTTACGTACGATGGAATATCCCTCAGCCATGAAATCAATGTCATAAGACCAGTAGCAGCAAAGTGAGTGGATTCAGGTACGATGATTCTAAGTGAAATAAGTCACACAGAAAAAGAAACTTATCATAAGATATCACTTAGGAAGATCCTGTAACATGGCTACACGTGAACTGAGTTAGGAAAGAGAACAGAGTCTCACATTTAGAAAACAATCTTATGCCTGCATAAAGGGGAAGGAGAGGTGGGGTGATGCATAAAACCAGAGTTTGATATAAGCACAGGGACCGTTCCAAAAACCAACTTTGGAATAGACAAGACCTACACCTTCCTCAGTGAAAGAGACTCAAAACCCCATATTTCCCGCAGAGGAATATATCTGACTAGTAAGAATCTTAAATCCTATGTATTGATATGTCTCCATAAGGGAATCAAGTGTGTCTAGAGTGGCATAAACATGGCAGCGAGAATCAGCTCAAACCCACTATAAAAAGGAATTTCAAAAGGAAAACCAAAAAACAGGGAAATTCTTTACAATTCCTTCAGGGTGTCTGAGGAAACCTGGAAAGACCCTATCTACAATGACAGCTGGATGTGGCATAAGGCTGGACACTTGGGACTGAGAGGATTGGTGAGATTGGGTGAGCAAATGCAGACCCTTTCAAGCAATAATGCATGGCCCCCATTCCATGGGTCCCAACTCTCCAGGTTCAAGGGAATATTACTACAGCTATAACATGTACAGGAAACCTAGAGAATGGACACACTGTGAATACGAAAGGTTTCTAAAACTCAACGAATAGTCCCTCTCCTGGTGCTCCAGTTTGACTTTCCAACTGCCTTACTATCAATCTCCCAACTTGGAGAGACAGGCCCTTTAACCTCCTGGTTTGCACAGGTTCCCAATTTGCCAGAGGATGGAAGGGACTAGGGAGAACCCATGAGAGAGTAGCTGTTAGGCATTTGGACGGGCACATGTCACTCTAATTTCCCGGCAGGAAGAAGAATTAACCAAAGTCTCAGCCACCCACCGGGAACCAGTATAGGACATGATCCAAAATTTTGGACTTGTGTTCAGCTCACAAAAAACGAGTTGAGAAATGGAGCTCAGGGGCACAGCAATTCACAAACTGGCAGAGTGATAAAGGACAACTATCGTCCAAAAATCTGTTGAGGGAAGTCAACGAGGCGGACTTGAAAGCGAGGCAAAATAGCAGGAAACAGATTTCAAGAGGTACCTTGGAATCGCCTGTAAAGCACAGGAAGAGGGGCACAACTTGGACAATGGTGCACTTGGCCAAAAAGGGCGTATGCGTTTTCTCCTGAATATATTCAGGAGAAAACGCATACGCCCTTTTTGGCCAAGCAAGCAAGCGGGCAATGCAAATCTGCACTACAAAGAAGTATCACTTCCCACCGGTCAAAAGGGACATCCACAAAATGTGTAAAAACCAGAAAGGCAAGACAGGCCCTGGAGAACTGGGAGCCTTGTTATGCTGATGGGCGGGATGTAAATTGCCAACTGCCTCACTGGAGGAGTGCATTGTGTTCCCTAAAACAAGTAAACAACAGAGCTACAGAGCCAAGGCCACTTCCAGTCTAGGGAATATACCTTGGGAAAACTGAAAATCAATAAGAAAGAGCCACCTCCAAATTTAGGGCTGAACTGACTACAAGAACCTCAACTTGGGTACACCTTAAATATCCCAGGAAATATAAAAATGGTTCAAAACATTGTGGTACTTACGTATGATGGAATATCCCTCAGCCATGAAATCAATGTCATAAGACCAGTAGCAGCAAAGTGAGTGGATTAAGGTACGATGATTCTAAGTGAAATAAGTCACACAGAAAAAGAAACTTATCATAAGATATCACTTATGAAGATCCTGTAAACATGGCTACACGTGAACTGAGTTAGGAAAGAGAACAGAGTCTCACATTTAGAAAACACTCTTATGCCTGCATAAAGGGGAAGGAGAGGTGGGGTGATGCATAAAACCAGAGTTTGATATAAGCACAGGGACCGTTTCAAAAACCAACTTTGGAATAGACAAGACCTACACCTTCCTCAGTGAAAGAGACTCAAAACCCCATATTTCCCGCAGAGGAATATATCTGACTAGTAAGAATCTTAAATCCTATGTATTGATATGTCTCCATAAGGGAATCAAGTGTGTCTAGAGTGGCATAAACATGGCAGCGAGAATCAGCACAAACCCACTATAAAAAGGAATTTCAAAAGGAAAACCAAAAAACAGGGAAATTCTTTACAATTCCTTCAGGGTGTCTGAGGAAACCTGGAAAGACCCTATCTACAATGACAGCTGGATGTGGCATAAGGCTGGACACTTGGGACTGAGAGGATTGGTGAGATTGGGTGAGCAAATGCAGACCCTTTCAAGCAATAATGCATGGCCCCCATTCCATGGGTCCCAACTCTCCAGGTTCAAGGGAATATTACTACAGCTATAACATGTACAGGAAACCTAGAGAATGGACACACTGTGAATATGAAAGGTTTCTAAAACTCAACGAATAGTCCCTCTCCTGGTGCTCCAGTTTGACTTTCCAACTGCCTTACTATCAATCTCCCAACTTGGAGAGACAGGCCCTTTAACCTCCTGGTTTGCACAGGTTCCCAATTTGGCAGAGGATGGAAGGGACGAGGGAGAACCCATGAGAGAGTAGCTGTTAGGCATTTGGACGGGCACATGTCACTCTAATTTCCCGGCAGGAAGAAGAATTAACCAAAGTCTCAGCCACCCACCGGGAACCAGTATAGGACATGATCCAAAATTTTGGACTTGTGTTCAGCTCACAAAAAACGAGTTGAGAAATGGAGCTCAGGGGCACAGCAATTCACAAACTGGCAGAGTGATAAAGGACAACTATCGTCCAAAAATCTGTTGAGGGAAGTCAACGAGGCGGACTTGAAAGCGAGGCAAAATAGCAGGAAACAGATTTCAAGAGGTACCTTGGAATCGCCTGTAAAGCACAGGAAGAGGGGCACAACTTGGACAATGGTGCACTTGGCCAAAAAGGGCGTATGCGTTTTCTCCTGAATATATTCAGGAGAAAACGCATACGCCCTTTTTGGCCAAGCAAGCAAGCGGGCAATGCAAATCTGCACTACAAAGAAGTATCACTTCCCACCGGTCAAAAGGGACATCCACAAAATGTGTAAAAACCAGAAAGGCAAGACAGGCCCTGGAGAACTGGGAGCCTTGTTATGCTGATGGGCGGGATGTAAATTGCCAACTGCCTCACTGGAGGAGTGCATTGTGTTCCCTAAAACAAGTAAACAACAGAGCTACAGAGCCAAGGCCACTTCCAGTCTAGGGAATATACCTGGGGAAAACTGAAAATCAATAAGAAAGAGCCACCTCCAAATTTAGGGCTGCACTGACTACAAGAACCTCAACTTGGGTACACCTTAAATATCCCAGGAAATATAAAAATGGTTCAAAACATTGTGGTACTTATGTACGATGGAATATCCCTCAGCCATGAAATCAACGTCATAAGACCAGTAGCAGCAAAGTGAGTGGATTAAGGTACGATGATTCTAAGTGAAATAAGTCACACAGAAAAAGAAACTTATCATAAGATATCACTTATGAAGATCCTGTAAACATGGCTACACGTGAACTGAGTTAGGAAAGAGAACAGAGTCTCACATTTAGAAAACACTCTTATGCCTGCATAAAGGGGAAGGAGAGGTGGGGTGATGCATAAAACCAGAGTTTGATATAAGCACAGGGACCGTTTCAAAAACCAACTTTGGAATAGACAAGACCTACACCTTCCTCAGTGAAAGAGACTCAAAACCCCATATTTCCCGCAGAGGAATATATCTGACTAGTAAGAATCTTAAATCCTATGTATTGATATGTCTCCATAAGGGAATCAAGTGTGTCTAGAGTGGCATAAACATGGCAGCGAGAATCAGCACAAACCCACTATAAAAAGGAATTTCAAAAGGAAAACCAAAAAACAGGGAAATTCTTTACAATTCCTTCAGGGTGTCTGAGGAAACCTGGAAAGACCCTATCTACAATGACAGCTGGATGTGGCATAAGGCTGGACACTTGGGACTGAGAGGATTGGTGAGATTGGGTGAGCAAATGCAGACCCTTTCAAGCAATAATGCATGGCCCCCATTCCATGGGTCCCAACTCTCCAGGTTCAAGGGAATATTACTACAGCTATAACATGTACAGGAAACCTAGAGAATGGACACACTGTGAATATGAAAGGTTTCTAAAACTCAACGAATAGTCCCTCTCCTGGTGCTCCAGTTTGACTTTCCAACTGCCTTACTATCAATCTCCCAACTTGGAGAGACAGGCCCTTTAACCTCCTGGTTTGCACAGGTTCCCAATTTGCCAGAGGATGGAAGGGACGAGGGAGAACCCATGAGAAAGTAGCTGTTAGGCATTTGGACGGGCACATGTCACTCTAATTTCCCGGCAGGAAGAAGAATTAACCAAAGTCTCAGCCACCCACCGGGAACCAGTATAGGACATGATCCAAAATTTTGGACTTGTGTTCAGCTCACAAAAAACGAGTTGAGAAATGGAGCTCAGGGGCACAGCAATTCACAAACTGGCAGAGTGATAAAGGACAACTATCGTCCAAAAATCTGTTGAGGGAAGTCAACGAGGCGGACTTGAAAGCGAGGCAAAATAGCAGGAAACAGATTTCAAGAGGTACCTTGGAATCGCCTGTAAAGCACAGGAAGAGGGGCACAACTTGGACAATGGTGCACTTGGCCAAAAAGGGCGTATGCGTTTTCTCCTGAATATATTCAGGAGAAAACGCATACGCCCTTTTTGGCCAAGCAAGCAAGCGGGCAATGCAAATCTGCACTACAAAGAAGTATCACTTCCCACCGGTCAAAAGGGACATCCACAAAATGTGTAAAAACCAGAAAGGCAAGACAGGCCCTGGAGAACGGGGAGCCTTTTTATGCTGATGGGCGGGATGTAAATTGCCAACTGCCTCACTGGAGGAGTGCATTGTGTTCCCTAAAACAAGTAAACAACAGAGCTACAGAGCCAAGGCCACTTCCAGTCTAGGGAATATACCTGGGGAAAACTGAAAATCAATAAGAAAGAGCCACCTCCAAATTTAGGGCTGCACTGACTACAAGAACCTCAACTTGGGTACACCTTAAATATCCCAGGAAATATAAAAATGGTTCAAAACATTGTGGTACTTATGTACGATGGAATATCCCTCAGCCATGAAATCAATGTCATAAGACCAGTAGCAGCAAAGTGAGTGGATTCAGGTACGATGATTCTAAGTGAAATAAGTCACACAGAAAAAGAAACTTATCATAAGATATCACTTATGAAGATCCTGTAAACATGGCTACACGTGAATTGAGTTAGGAAAGGGAACAGAGTCTCACATTTAGAAAACACTCTTATGCCTGCATAAAGGGGAAGGAGAGGTGGGGTGATGCATAAAACCAGAGTTTGATATAAGCACAGGGACCGTTTCAAAAACCAACTTTGGAATTGACAAGACCGACACCTTCCTCAGTGAAAGAGACTCAAAACCCCATATTTCCCACAGAGGAATATATCTGACTAGTAAAAATCTTAAAACCTATGTATTGATATGTCTCCATAAGGGAATCAAGTGTGTCTAGAGTGGCATAAACATGGCAGCGAGAATCAGCTCAAACCCAGTATAAAAAGGAATTTCAAAAGCAAAACCAAAAAACAGGGAAATTCTTTACAATTCCTTCAGGGTGTCTGAGGAAACCTGGAAAGACCCTATCTACAATGACAGCTGGATGTGGCATAAGGCTGGACACTTGGGACTGAGAGGATTGGAGAGATTGGGTGAGCAAATGCAGACCCTTTCAAGCAATAATGCATGGCCCCCATTCCATGGGTCCCAACTCTCCAGGTTCAAGGGAATATTACTACAGCTATAACATGTACAGGAAACCTAGAGAATGGACACACTGTGAATATGAAAGGTTTCTAAAACTCAACGAATAGTCCCTCTCCTGGTGCTCCAGTTTGACTTTCCAACTGCCTTACTATCAATCTCCCAACTTGGAGAGACAGGACCTTTAACCTCCTGGTTTGCACAGGTTCCCAATTTGGCAGAGGATGGAAGGGACGAGGGAGAACCCATGAGAGAGTAGCTGTTAGGCATTTGGACGGGCACATGTCACTCTAATTTCCCGGCAGGAAGAAGAATTAACCAAAGTCTCAGC
This sequence comes from Mesoplodon densirostris, assembly GCF_025265405.1. Taxonomy (NCBI): domain Eukaryota; kingdom Metazoa; phylum Chordata; class Mammalia; order Artiodactyla; family Ziphiidae; genus Mesoplodon; species Mesoplodon densirostris. The sequence goes on along the minus strand of NC_082663.1, from coordinate 185,209,690 downwards.
CACCCACCGGGAACCAGTATAGGACATGATCCAAAATTTTGGACTTGCTTTCAGCTCACAAAAAACGAGTTGAGAAATGGAGCTCAGGGGCACAGCAATTCACAAACTGGCAGAGTGATAAAGGACAACTATCGTCCAAAAATCTGTTGAGGGAAGTCAACGAGGCGGACTTGAAAGTGAGGCAAAATAGCAGGAAACAGATTTCAAGAGGTACGTTGGAATCGCCTGTAAAGCACAGGAAGAGGGGCACAACTTGGACAATGGTGCACTTGGCCAAAAAGGGCGTATGTGTTTTCTCCTGAATATATTCAGGAGAAAACGCATACGCCCTTTTTGGCCAAGCAAGCAAGCGGGCAATGCAAATCTGCACTACAAAGAAGTATCATTTCCCACCGGTCAAAAGGAACATCCACAAAATTTGTAAAAACCAGAAAGGCAAGACAGGCCCTGAGGAACTGGGAGCCTTGTTATGCTGATGGGTGGGATGTAAATTGCCAACTGCCTCACTGGAGGAGTGCATTGTGTTCCCTAAAACAAGTAAACAACAGAGCTACAGAGCCAAGGCCACTTCCAGTCTAGGGAATATACCTTGGGAAAACTGAAAATCAATAAGAAAGAGCCACCCCCAAATTTAGGGCTGCACTGGCTACAAGAACCTCAACTTGGGTACACCTTAAATATCCCAGGAAATATAAAAATGGTTCAAAACATTGTGGTACTTACGTACGATGGAATATCCCTCAGCCATGAAATCAATGTCATAAGACCAGTAGCAGCAAAGTGAGTCGATTCAGGTACGATGATTCTAAGTGAAATAAGTCACACAGAAAAAGAAACTTATCATAAGATATCACTTATGAAGATCCTGTAAACATGGCTACACGTGAACTGAGTTACGAAAGAGAACAGAGTCTCACATTTAGAAAACACTCTTATGCCTGCATAAAGGGAAAGGAGAGGTGGGGTGATGCATAAAACCAGAGTTTGATATAAGCACAGGGACCGTTTCAAAAACCAACTTTGGAATAGACAAGACCTACACCTTCCTCAGTGAAAGAGACTCAAAATCCCATATTTCCCACAGAGGAATATATCTGACTAGTAAGAATCTTAAAACCTATGTATTGATATGTCTCCATAAGGGAATCAAGTGTGTCTAGAGTGGCATAAACATGGCAGCGAGAATCAGCTCAAACCCACTATAAAAAGGAATTTCAAAAGCAAAACCAAAAAACAGGGAAATTCTTTACAATTCCTTCAGGGTGTCTGAGGAAACCTGGAAAGACCCTATCTACAATGACAGCTGGATGTGGCATAAGGCTGGACACTTGGGACTGAGAGGATTGGTGAGATTGGGTGAGCAAATGCAGACCCTTTCAAGCAATAATGCATGGCCCCCATTCCATGGGTCCCAACTCTGCAGGTTCAAGGGAATATTACTACAGCTATAACATGTACAGGAAACCTAGAGAATGGACACACTGTGAATACGAAAGGTTTCTAAAACTCAACGAATAGTCCCTCTCCTGGTGCTCCAGTTTGACGTTCCAACTGCCTTACTATCAATCTCCCAACTTGGAGAGACAGGCCCTTTAACCTCCTGGTTTGCACAGGTTCCCAATTTGCCAGAGGATGGAAGGGACGAGGGAGAACCCATGAGAGAGTAGCTGTTAGGCATTTGGACGGGCACATGTCACTCTAATTTCCCGGCAGGAAGAAGAATTAACCAAAGTCTCAGCCACCCACCGGGAACCAGTATAGGACATGATCCAAAATTTTGGACTTGTGTTCAGCTCACAAAAAACGAGTTGAGAAATGGAGCTCAGGGGCACAGCAATTCACAAACTGGCAGAGTGATAAAGGACAACTATCGTCCAAAAATCTGTTGAGGGAAGTCAACGAGGCGGACTTGAAAGCGAGGCAAAATAGCAGGAAACAGATTTCAAGAGGTACCTTGGAATCGCCTGTAAAGCACAGGAAGAGGGGCACAACTTGGACAATGGTGCACTTGGCCAAAAAGGGCGTATGCGTTTTCTCCTGAATATATTCAGGAGAAAACGCATACGCCCTTTTTGGCCAAGCAAGCAAGCGGGCAATGCAAATCTGCACTACAAAGAAGTATCACTTCCCACCGGTCAAAAGGGACATCCACAAAATGTGTAAAAACCAGAAAGGCAAGACAGGCCCTGGAGAACTGGGAGCCTTGTTATGCTGATGGGCGGGATGTAAATTGCCAACTGCCTCACTGGAGGAGTGCATTGTGTTCCCTAAAACAAGTAAACAACAGAGCTACAGAGCCAAGGCCACTTCCAGTCTAGGGAATATACCTGGGGAAAACTGAAAATCAATAAGAAAGAGCCACCTCCAAATTTAGGGCTGCACTGACTACAAGAACCTCAACTTGGGTACACCTTAAATATCCCAGGAAATATAAAAATGGTTCAAAACATTGTGGTACTTATGTACGATGGAATATCCCTCAGCCATGAAATCAACGTCATAAGACCAGTAGCAGCAAAGTGAGTGGATTAAGGTACGATGATTCTAAGTGAAATAAGTCACACAGAAAAAGAAACTTATCATAAGATATCACTTATGAAGATCCTGTAAACATGGCTACACGTGAACTGAGTTAGGAAAGAGAACAGAGTCTCACATTTAGAAAACACTCTTATGCCTGCATAAAGGGGAAGGAGAGGTGGGGTGATGCATAAAACCAGAGTTTGATATAAGCACAGGGACCGTTTCAAAAACCAACTTTGGAATAGACAAGACCTACACCTTCCTCAGTGAAAGAGACTCAAAACCCCATATTTCCCGCAGAGGAATATATCTGACTAGTAAGAATCTTAAATCCTATGTATTGATATGTCTCCATAAGGGAATCAAGTGTGTCTAGAGTGGCATAAACATGGCAGCGAGAATCAGCACAAACCCACTATAAAAAGGAATTTCAAAAGGAAAACCAAAAAACAGGGAAATTCTTTACAATTCCTTCAGGGTGTCTGAGGAAACCTGGAAAGACCCTATCTACAATGACAGCTGGATGTGGCATAAGGCTGGACACTTGGGACTGAGAGGATTGGTGAGATTGGGTGAGCAAATGCAGACCCTTTCAAGCAATAATGCATGGCCCCCATTCCATGGGTCCCAACTCTCCAGGTTCAAGGGAATATTACTACAGCTATAACATGTACAGGAAACCTAGAGAATGGACACACTGTGAATATGAAAGGTTTCTAAAACTCAACGAATAGTCCCTCTCCTGGTGCTCCAGTTTGACTTTCCAACTGCCTTACTATCAATCTCCCAACTTGGAGAGACAGGCCCTTTAACCTCCTGGTTTGCACAGGTTCCCAATTTGCCAGAGGATGGAAGGGACGAGGGAGAACCCATGAGAAAGTAGCTGTTAGGCATTTGGACGGGCACATGTCACTCTAATTTCCCGGCAGGAAGAAGAATTAACCAAAGTCTCAGCCACCCACCGGGAACCAGTATAGGACATGATCCAAAATTTTGGACTTGTGTTCAGCTCACAAAAAACGAGTTGAGAAATGGAGCTCAGGGGCACAGCAATTCACAAACTGGCAGAGTGATAAAGGACAACTATCGTCCAAAAATCTGTTGAGGGAAGTCAACGAGGCGGACTTGAAAGCGAGGCAAAATAGCAGGAAACAGATTTCAAGAGGTACCTTGGAATCGCCTGTAAAGCACAGGAAGAGGGGCACAACTTGGACAATGGTGCACTTGGCCAAAAAGGGCGTATGCGTTTTCTCCTGAATATATTCAGGAGAAAACGCATACGCCCTTTTTGGCCAAGCAAGCAAGCGGGCAATGCAAATCTGCACTACAAAGAAGTATCACTTCCCACCGGTCAAAAGGGACATCCACAAAATGTGTAAAAACCAGAAAGGCAAGACAGGCCCTGGAGAACGGGGAGCCTTTTTATGCTGATGGGCGGGATGTAAATTGCCAACTGCCTCACTGGAGGAGTGCATTGTGTTCCCTAAAACAAGTAAACAACAGAGCTACAGAGCCAAGGCCACTTCCAGTCTAGGGAATATACCTGGGGAAAACTGAAAATCAATAAGAAAGAGCCACCTCCAAATTTAGGGCTGCACTGACTACAAGAACCTCAACTTGGGTACACCTTAAATATCCCAGGAAATATAAAAATGGTTCAAAACATTGTGGTACTTATGTACGATGGAATATCCCTCAGCCATGAAATCAATGTCATAAGACCAGTAGCAGCAAAGTGAGTGGATTCAGGTACGATGATTCTAAGTGAAATAAGTCACACAGAAAAAGAAACTTATCATAAGATATCACTTATGAAGATCCTGTAAACATGGCTACACGTGAATTGAGTTAGGAAAGGGAACAGAGTCTCACATTTAGAAAACACTCTTATGCCTGCATAAAGGGGAAGGAGAGGTGGGGTGATGCATAAAACCAGAGTTTGATATAAGCACAGGGACCGTTTCAAAAACCAACTTTGGAATTGACAAGACCGACACCTTCCTCAGTGAAAGAGACTCAAAACCCCATATTTCCCACAGAGGAATATATCTGACTAGTAAAAATCTTAAAACCTATGTATTGATATGTCTCCATAAGGGAATCAAGTGTGTCTAGAGTGGCATAAACATGGCAGCGAGAATCAGCTCAAACCCAGTATAAAAAGGAATTTCAAAAGCAAAACCAAAAAACAGGGAAATTCTTTACAATTCCTTCAGGGTGTCTGAGGAAACCTGGAAAGACCCTATCTACAATGACAGCTGGATGTGGCATAAGGCTGGACACTTGGGACTGAGAGGATTGGAGAGATTGGGTGAGCAAATGCAGACCCTTTCAAGCAATAATGCATGGCCCCCATTCCATGGGTCCCAACTCTCCAGGTTCAAGGGAATATTACTACAGCTATAACATGTACAGGAAACCTAGAGAATGGACACACTGTGAATATGAAAGGTTTCTAAAACTCAACGAATAGTCCCTCTCCTGGTGCTCCAGTTTGACTTTCCAACTGCCTTACTATCAATCTCCCAACTTGGAGAGACAGGCCCTTTAACCTCCTGGTTTGCACAGGTTCCCAATTTGGCAGAGGATGGAAGGGACGAGGGAGAACCCATGAGAGAGTAGCTGTTAGGCATTTGGACGGGCACATGTCACTCTAATTTCCCGGCAGGAAGAAGAATTAACCAAAGTCTCAGCCACCCACCGGGAACCAGTATAGGACATGATCCAAAATTTTGGACTTGCTTTCAGCTCACAAAAAACGAGTTGAGAAATGGAGCTCAGGGGCACAGCAATTCACAAACTGGCAGAGTGATAAAGGACAACTATCGTCCAAAAATCTGTTGAGGGAAGTCAACGAGGCGGACTTGAAAGTGAGGCAAAATAGCAGGAAACAGATTTCAAGAGGTACGTTGGAATCGCCTGTAAAGCACAGGAAGAGGGGCACAACTTGGACAATGGTGCACTTGGCCAAAAAGGGCGTATGTGTTTTCTCCTGAATATATTCAGGAGAAAACGCATACGCCCTTTTTGGCCAAGCAAGCAAGCGGGCAATGCAAATCTGCACTACAAAGAAGTATCATTTCCCACCGGTCAAAAGGAACATCCACAAAATTTGTAAAAACCAGAAAGGCAAGACAGGCCCTGAGGAACTGGGAGCCTTGTTATGCTGATGGGTGGGATGTAAATTGCCAACTGCCTCACTGGAGGAGTGCATTGTGTTCCCTAAAACAAGTAAACAACAGAGCTACAGAGCCAAGGCCACTTCCAGTCTAGGGAATATACCTTGGGAAAACTGAAAATCAATAAGAAAGAGCCACCCCCAAATTTAGGGCTGCACTGGCTACAAGAACCTCAACTTGGGTACACCTTAAATATCCCAGGAAATATAAAAATGGTTCAAAACATTGTGGTACTTACGTACGATGGAATATCCCTCAGCCATGAAATCAATGTCATAAGACCAGTAGCAGCAAAGTGAGTCGATTCAGGTACGATGATTCTAAGTGAAATAAGTCACACAGAAAAAGAAACTTATCATAAGATATCACTTATGAAGATCCTGTAAACATGGCTACACGTGAACTGAGTTACGAAAGAGAACAGAGTCTCACATTTAGAAAACACTCTTATGCCTGCATAAAGGGGAAGGAGAGGTGGGGTGATGCATAAAACCAGAGTTTGATATAAGCACAGGGACCGTTTCAAAAACCAACTTTGGAATAGACAAGACCTACACCTTCCTCAGTGAAAGAGACTCAAAATCCCATATTTCCCACAGAGGAATATATCTGACTAGTAAGAATCTTAAAACCTATGTATTGATATGTCTCCATAAGGGAATCAAGTGTGTCTAGAGTGGCATAAACATGGCAGCGAGAATCAGCTCAAACCCACTATAAAAAGGAATTTCAAAAGCAAAACCAAAAAACAGGGAAATTCTTTACAATTCCTTCAGGGTGTCTGAGGAAACCTGGAAAGACCCTATCTACAATGACAGCTGGATGTGGCATAAGGCTGGACACTTGGGACTGAGAGGATTGGTGAGATTGGGTGAGCAAATGCAGACCCTTTCAAGCAATAATGCATGGCCCCCATTCCATGGGTCCCAACTCTGCAGGTTCAAGGGAATATTACTACAGCTATAACATGTACAGGAAACCTAGAGAATGGACACACTGTGAATACGAAAGGTTTCTAAAACTCAACGAATAGTCCCTCTCCTGGTGCTCCAGTTTGACGTTCCAACTGCCTTACTATCAATCTCCCAACTTGGAGAGACAGGCCCTTTAACCTCCTGGTTTGCACAGGTTCCCAATTTGCCAGAGGATGGAAGGGACGAGGGAGAACCCATGAGAGAGTAGCTGTTAGGCATTTGGACGGGCACATGTCACTCTAATTTCCCGGCAGGAAGAAGAATTAACCAAAGTCTCAGCCACCCACCGGGAACCAGTATAGGACATGATCCAAAATTTTGGACTTGTGTTCAGCTCACAAAAAACGAGTTGAGAAATGGAGCTCAGGGGCACAGCAATTCACAAACTGGCAGAGTGATAAAGGACAACTATCGTCCAAAAATCTGTTGAGGGAAGTCAACGAGGCGGACTTGAAAGCGAGGCAAAATAGCAGGAAACAGATTTCAAGAGGTACCTTGGAATCGCCTGTAAAGCACAGGAAGAGGGGCACAACTTGGACAATGGTGCACTTGGCCAAAAAGGGCGTATGCGTTTTCTCCTGAATATATTCAGGAGAAAACGCATACGCCCTTTTTGGCCAAGCAAGCAAGCGGGCAATGCAAATCTGCACTACAAAGAAGTATCACTTCCCACTGGTCAAAAGGGACATCCACAAAATGTGTAAAAACCAGAAAGGCAAGACAGGCCCTGGAGAACTGGGAGCCTTGTTATGCTGATGGGCGGGATGTAAATTGCCAACTGCCTCACTGGAGGAGTGCATTGTGTTCCCTAAAACAAGTAAACAACAGAGCTACAGAGCCAAGGCCACTTCCAGTCTAGGGAATATACCTTGGGAAAACTGAAAATCAATAACAAAGAGCCACCTCCAAATTTAGGACTGCACTGACTACAAGAACCTCAACTTGGGTACACCTTAAATATCCCAGGAAATATAAAAATGGTTCAAAACATTGTGGTACTTACGTACGATGGAATATCCCTCAGCCATGAAATCAATGTCATAAGACCAGTAGCAGCAAAGTGAGTGGATTCATGTACGATGATTCTAAGTGAAATAAGTCACACAGAAAAAGAAACTTATCATAAGATATCACTTATGAAGATCCTGTAAACATGGCTACACGTGAATTGAGTTAGGAAAGAGAACAGAGTCTCACATTTAGAAAACACTCTTATGCCTGCATAAAGGGGAAGGAGAGGTGGGGTGATGCATAAAACCAGAGTTTGATATAAGCACAGGGACCGTTTCAAAAACCAACTTTGGAATTGACAAGACCGACACCTACCTCAGTGAAAGAGACTCAAAACCCCATATTTCCCACAGAGGAATATATCTGACTAGTAAGAATCTTAAAACCTATGTATTGATATGTCTCCATAAGGGAATCAAGTGTGTCTAGAGTGGCATAAACATGGCAGCGAGAATCAGCTCAAACCCACTATAAAAAGGAATTTCAAAAGCAAAACCAAAAAACAGGGAAATTCTTTACAATTCCTTCAGGGTGTCTGAGGAAACCTGGAAAGACCCTATCTACAATGACAGCTGGATGTGGCATAAGGCTGGACACTTGGGACTGAGAGGATTGGTGAGATTGGGTGAGCAAATGCAGACCCTTTCAAGCAATAATGCATGGCCCCCATTCCATGGGTCCCAACTCTCCAGGTTCAAGGGAATATTACTACAGCTATAACATGTACAGGAAACCTAGAGAATGGACACACTGTGAATACGAAAGGTTTCTAAAACTCAACGAATAGTCCCTCTCCTGGTGCTCCAGTTTGACTTTCCAACTGCCTTACTATCAATCTCCCAACTTGGAGAGACAGGCCCTTTAACCTCCTGGTTTGCACAGGTTCCCAATTTGGCAGAGGATGGAAGGGACGAGGGAGAACCCATGAGAGAGTAGCTGTTAGGCATTTGGACGGGCACATGTCACTCTAATTTCCCGGCAGGAAGAAGAATTAACCAAAGTCTCAGCCACCCACCGGGAACCAGTATAGGACATGATCCAAAATTTTGGACTTGCGTTCAGCTCACAAAAAACGAGTTGAGAAATGGAGCTCAGGGGCACAGCAATTCACAAACTGGCAGAGTGATAAAGGACAACTATCGTCCAAAAATCTGTTGAGGGAAGTCAACGAGGCGGACTTGAAAGCGAGGCAAAATAGCAGGAAACAGATTTCAAGAGGTACCTTGGAATCGCCTGTAAAGCACAGGAAGAGGGGCACAACTTGGACAATGGTGCACTTGGCCAAAAAGAGCGTATGCGTTTTCTCCTGAATATATTCAGGAGAAAACGCATACGCCCTTTTTGGCCAAGCAAGCAAGCGGGCAATGCAAATCTGCACTACAAAGAAGTATCACTTCCCACCGGTCAAAAGGGACATCCACAAAATGTGTAAAAACCAGAAAGGCAAGACAGGCCCTGGAGAACTGGGAGCCTTGTTATGCTGATGGGCGGGATGTAAATTGCCAACTGCCTCACTGGAGGAGTGCATTGTGTTCCCTAAAACAAGTAAACAACAGAGCTACAGAGCCAAGGCCACTTCCAGTCTAGGGAATATACCTGGGGAAAACTGAAAATCAATAAGAAAGAGCCACCTCCAAATTTAGGGCTGCACTGACTACAAGAACCTCAACTTGGGTACAACTTAAATATCCCAGGAAATATAAAAATGGTTCAAAACATTGTGGTACTTACGTACGATGGAATATCCCTCAGCCATGAAATCAATGTCATAAGACCAGTAGCAGCAAAGTGAGTGGATTCAGGTACGATGATTCTAAGTGAAATAAGTCACACAGAAAAAGAAACTTATCATAAGATATCACTTATGAAGATCCTGTAAACATGGCTACACGTGAACTGAGTTAGGAAAGAGAACAGAGTCTCACATTTAGAAAACACTCTTATGCCTGCATAAAGGGGAAGGAGAGGTGGGGTGATGCATAAAACCAGAGTTTGATATAAGCACAGGGACCGTTTCAAAAACCAACTTTGGAACTGACAAGACCGACACCTTCCTCAGTGAAAGAGACTCAAAACCCCATATTTCCCACAGAGGAATATATCTGACTAGTAAGAATCTTAAAACCTATGTATTGATATGTCTCCATAAGGGAATCAAGTGTGTCTAGAGTGGCATAAACATGGCAGCGAGTATCAGCTCAAACCCACTATAAAAAGGAATTTCAAAAGCAAAACCAAAAAACAGGGAAATTCTTTACAATTCCTTCAGGGTGTCTGAGGAAACCTGGAAAGACCCTATCTACAATGACAGCTGGATGTGGCATAAGGCTGGACACTTGGGACTGAGAGGATTGGTGAGATTGGGTGAGCGAATGCAGACCCTTTCAAGCAATAATGCATGGCCCCCATTCCATGGGTCCCAACTCTCCAGGTTCAAGGGAATATTACTACAGCTATAACATGTACAGGAAACCTAGAGAATGGACACACTGTGAATACGAAAGGTTTCTAAAACTCAACGAATAGTCCCTCTCCTGGTGCTCCAGTTTGACTTTCCAACTGCCTTACTATCAATCTCCCAACTTGGAGAGACAGGCCCTTTAACCTCCTGGTTTGCACAGGTTCCCAATTTGGCAGAGGATGGAAGGGACGAGGGAGAACCCATGAGAGAGTAGCTGTTAGGCATTTGGACGGGCACATGTCACTCTAATTTCCCGGCAGGAAGAAGAATTAACCAAAGTCTCAGCCACCCACCGGGAACCAGTATAGGACATGATCCAAAATTTTCGACTTGCGTTCAGCTCACAAAAAACGAGTTGAGAAATGGAGCTCAGGGGCACAGCAATTCACAAACTGGCAGAGTGATAAAGGACAACTATCGTCCAAAAATCTGTTGAGGGAAGTCAACGAGGCGGACTTGAAAGCGAGGCAAAATAGCAGGAAATAGATTTCAAGAGGTACGTTGGAATCGCCTGTAAAGCACAGGAAGAGGGGCACAACTTGGACAATGGTGCACTTGGCCAAAAAGGGCGTATGCGTTTTCTCCTGAATATATTCAGGAGAAAACGCATACGCCCTTTTTGGCCAAGCAAGCAAGCGGGCAATGCAAATCTGCACTACAAAGAAGTATCACTTCCCACCGGTCAAAAGGGACATCCACAAAATGTGTAAAAACCAGAAAGGCAAGACAGGCCCTGGAGAACTGGGAGCCTTGTTATGCTGATGGGCGGGATGTAAACTGCCAACTGCCTCACTGGAGGAGTGCATTGTGTTCCCTAAAACAAGTAAACAACAGAGCTACAGAGCCAAGGCCACTTCCAGTCTAGGGAATATACCTTGGGAAAACTGAAAATCAATAAGAAGGAGCCACCTCCAAATTTAGGGCTGCACTGACTACAAGAACCTCAACTTGGGTACACCTTAAATATCCCAGGAAATATAAAAATGGTTCAAAACATTGTGGTACTTACGTATAATGGAATATCCCTCAGCGATGAAATCAATGTCATAAGACCAGTAGCAGCAAAGTGAGTGGATTCAGGTACGATGATTCTAAGTGAAATAAGTCACACAGAAAAAGAAACTTATCATAAGATATCACTTATGAAGATCCTGTAAACATGGCTACATGTGAACTGAGTTAGGAAAGAGAACAGAGTCTCACATTTAGAAAACACTCTTATGCCTGCATAAAGGGGAAGGAGAGGTGGGGTGATGCATAAAACCAGAGTTTGATATAAGCACAGGGACCGTTCCAAAAACCAACTTTGGAATAGACAAGACCTACACCTTCCTCAGTGAAAGAGACTCAAAACCCCATATTTCCCGCAGAGGAATATATCTGACTAGTAAGAATCTTAAATCCTATGTATTGATATGTCTCCATAAGGGAATCAAGTGTGTCTAGAGTGGCATAAACATGGCAGCGAGAATCAGCTCAAACCCACTATAAAAAGGAATTTCAAAAGGAAAACCAAAAAACAGGGAAATTCTTTACAATTCCTTCAGGGTGTCTGAGGAAACCTGGAAAGACCCTATCTACAATGACAGCTGGATGTGGCATAAGGCTGGACACTTGGGACTGAGAGGATTGGTGAGATTGGGTGAGCAAATGCAGACCCTTTCAAGCAATAATGCATGGCCCCCATTCCATGGGTCCCAACTCTCCAGGTTCAAGGGAATATTACTACAACTATAACATGTACAGGAAACCTAGAGAATGGACACACTGTGAATATGAAAGGTTTCTAAAACTCAACGAATAGTCCCTCTCCTGGTGCTCCAGTTTGACTTTCCAACTGCCTTACTATCAATCTCCCAACTTGGAGAGACAGGCCCTTTAACCTCCTGGTTTGCACAGGTTCCCAATTTGCCAGAGGATGGAAGGGACGAGGGAGAACCCATGAGAGAGTAGCTGTTAGGCATTTGGACGGGCACATGTCACTCTAATTTCCCGGCAGGAAGAAGAATTAACCAAAGTCTCAGCCACCCACCGGGAACCAGTATAGGACATGATCCAAAATTTTGGACTTGTGTTCAGCTCACAAAAAACGAGTTGAGAAATGGAGCTCAGGGGCACAGCAATTCACAAACTGGCAGAGTGATAAAGGACAACTATCGTCCAAAAATCTCTTGAGGGAAGTCAACGAGGCAGACTTGAAAGCGAGGCAAAATAGCATGAAACAGATTTCAAGAGGTACCTTGGAATCGCCTGTAAAGCACAGGAAGAGGGGCACAACTTGGACAATGGTGCACTTGGCCAAAAAGGGCGTATGCGTTTTCTCCTGAATATATTCAGGAGAAAACGCATACGCCCTTTTTGTCCAAGCAAGCAAGCGGGCAATGCAAATCTGCACTACAAAGAAGTATCACTTCCCACCGGTCAAAAGGGACATCCACAAAATGTGTAAAAACCAGAAAGGCAAGACAGGCCCTGGAGAACAGGGAGCCTTGTTATGCTGATGGGCGGGATGTAAATTGCCAACTGCCTCACTGGAGGAGTGCATTGTGTTCCCTAAAACAAGTAAACAACAGAGCTACAGAGCCAAGGCCACTTCCAGTCTAGGGAATATACCTGGGGAAAACTGAAAATCAATAAGAAAGAGCCACCTCCAAATTTAAGGCTGCACTGGCTACAAGAACCTCAACTTGGGTACACCTTAAATATCCCAGGAAATATAAAAATGGTTCAAAACATTGTGGTACTTACGTACGATGGAATATCCCTCAGCCATGAAATCAATGTCATAAGACCAGTAGCAGCAAAGTGAGTGGATTCAGGTACGATGATTCTAAGTGAAATAAGTCACACAGAAAAAGAAACTTATCATAAGATATCACTTATGAAGATCCTGTAAACATGGCTACACGTGAACTGAGTTAGGAAAGAGAACAGAGTCTCATATTTAGAAAACACTCTTATGCCTGCATAAAGGGGAAGGAGAGGTGGGGTGATGCATAAAACCAGAGTTTGATATAAGCACAGGGACCGTTTCAAAAACCAACTTTGGAATTGACAAGACCGACACCTTCCTCAGTGAAAGAGACTCAAAACCCCATATTTCCCGCAGAGGAATATATCTGACTAGTAAGAATCTTAAAACCTATGTATTGATATGTCTCCATAAGGGAATCAAGTGTGTCTAGAGTGGCATAAACATGGCAGCGAGAATCAGCTCAAACCCAGTATAAAAAGGAATTTCAAAAGCAAAACCAAAAAACAGGGAAATTCTTTACAATTCCTTCAGGGTGTCTGAGGAAACCTGGAAAGACCCTATCTACAATGACAGCTGGATGTGGCATAAGGCTGGACACTTGGGACTGAGAGGATTGGAGAGATTGGGTGAGCAAATGCAGACCCTTTCAAGCAATAATGCATGGCCCCCATTCCATGGGTCCCAACTCTCCAGGTTCAAGGGAATATTACTACAGCTATAACATGTACAGGAAACCTAGAGAATGGACACACTGTGAATACAAAAGGTTTCTAAAACTCAACGAATAGTCCCTCTCCTGGTGCTCCAGTTTGACTTTCCAACTGCCTTACTATCAATCTCCCAACTTGGAGAGACAGGCCCTTTAACCTCCTGGTTTGCACAGGTTCCCAATTTGGCAGAGGATGGAAGGGACGAGAGAGAACCCATGAGAGAGTAGCTGTTAGGCATTTGGACGGGCACATGTCACTCTAATTTCCCGGCAGGAAGAAGAATTAACCAAAGTCTCAGCCACCCACCGGGAACCAGTATAGGACATGATCCAAAATTTTGGACTTGCGTTCAGCTCACAAAAAACGAGTTGAGAAATGGAGCTCAGGGGCACAGCAATTCACAAACTGGCAGAGTGATAAAGGACAACTATCGTCCAAAAATCTGTTGAGGGAAGTCAACGAGGCGGACTTGAAAGTGAGGCAAAATAGCAGGAAACAGATTTCAAGAGGTACGTTGGAATCGCCTGTAAAGCACAGGAAGAGGGGCACAACTTGGACAATGGTGCACTTGGCCAAAAAGGGCGTATGCGTTTTCTCCTGAATATATTCAGGAGAAAACGCATACGCCCTTTTTGGCCAAGCAAGCAAGCGGGCAATGCAAATCTGCACTACAAAGAAGTATCATTTCCCACCGGTCAAAAGGGACATCCACAAAATGTGTAAAAACCAGAAAGGTAAGACAGGCCCTGAGGAACTGGGAGCCTTGTTATGCTGATGGGTGGGATGTAAATTGCCAACTGCCTCACTGGAGGAGTGCATTGTGTTCCCTAAAACAAGTAAACAACAGAGCTACAGAGCCAAGGCCACTTCCAGTCTAAGGAATATACCTTGGGAAAACTGAAAATCAATAAGAAAGAGCCACCTCCAAATTTAGGGCTGCACTGACTACAAGAACCTCAACTTGGGTACACCTTAAATATCCCAGGAAATATAAAAATGGTTCAAAACATTGTGGTACTTACGTACGATGTAATATCCCTCAGCCATGAAATCAATGTCATAAGACCAGTAGCAACAAAGTGAGTGGATTCAGGTACGATGATTCTAAGTGAAATAAGTCACACAGAAAAAGAAACTTATCATAAGATATCAATTATGAAGATCCTGTAAACATGGCTACACGTGAATTGAGTTAGGAAAGAGAACAGAGTCTCACATTTAGAAAACACTCTTATGCCTGCATAAAGGGGAAGGAGAGGTGGGGTGATGCATAAAACCAGAGTTTGATATAAGCACAGGGACCGTTTCAAAAACTAACTTTGGAATTGACAAGACCGACACCTTCCTCAGTGAAAGAGACTCAAAACCCCATATTTCCCACAGAGGAATATATCTGACTAGTAAGAATCTTAAAACCTATGTATTGATATGTCTCCATAAGGGAATCAAGTGTGTCTAGAGTGGCATAAACATGGCAGCGAGAATCAGCTCAAACCCACTATAAAAAGGAATTTCAAAAGCAAAACCAAAAAACAGGGAAATTCTTTACAATTCCTTCAGGGTGTCTGAGGAAACCTGGAAAGACCCTATCTACAATGACAGCTGGATGTGGCATAAGGCTGGACACTTGGGACTGAGAGGATTGGTGAGATTGGGTGAGCAAATGCAGACCCTTTCAAGCAATAATGCATGGCCCCCATTCCATGGGTCCCAACTCTCCAGGTTCAAGGGAATATTACTACAGCTATAACATGTACAGGAAACCTAGAGAATGGACACACTGTGAATACGAAAGGTTTCTAAAACTCAACGAATAGTCCCTCTCCTGGTGCTCCAGTTTGACTTTCCAACTGCCTTACTATCAATCTCCCAACTTGGAGAGACAGGCCCTTTAACCTCCTGGTTTGCACAGGTTCCCAATTTGGCAGAGGATGGAAGGGACGAGGGTGAACCCATGAGAGAGTAGCTGTTAGGCATTTGGACGGGCACATGTCACTCTAATTTCCCGGCAGGAAGAAGAATTAACCAAAGTCTCAGCCACCCACCGGGAACCAGTATAGGACATGATCCAAAATTTTCGACTTGCGTTCAGCTCACAAAAAACGAGTTGAGAAATGGAGCTCAGGGGCACAGCAATTCACAAACTGGCAGAGTGATAAAGGACAACTATCGTCCAAAAATCTGTTGAGGGAAGTCAACGAGGCGGACTTGAAAGCGAGGCAAAATAGCAGGAAACAGATTTCAAGAGGTACCTTGGAATCGCCTGTAAAGCACAGGAAGAGGGGCACAACTTGGACAATGGTGCACTTGGCCAAAAAGGGCGTATGCGTTTTCTCCTGAATATATTCAGGAGAAAACGCATACGCCCTTTTTGGCCAAGCAAGCAAGCGGGCAATGCAAATCTGCACTACAAAGAAGTATCATTTCCCACCTGTCAAAAGGGACATCCACAAAATGTGTAAAAACCAGAAAGGCAAGACAGGCCCTGGAGAACTGGGAGCCTTGTTATGCTGATGGGCGGGATGTAAATTGCCAACTGCCTCACTGGAGGAGTGCATTGTGTTCCCTAAAACAAGTAAACAACAGAGCTACAGAGCCAAGGCCACTTCCAGTCTAGGGAATATACCTTGGGAAAACTGAAAATCAATAAGAAAGAGCCACCTCCAAATTTAGGGCTGCACTGACTACAAGAACCTCAACTTGGGTACACCTTAAATATCCCAGGAAATATAAAAATGGTTCAAAACATTGTGGTACTTACGTACGATGGAATATCCCTCAGCCATGAAATCAATGTCATAAGACCAGTAGCAGCAAAGTGAGTGGATTCAGGTACGATGATTCTAAGTGAAATAAGTCACACAGAAAAAGAAACTTATCATAAGATATCACTTATGAAGATCCTGTAAACATGGCTACACGTGAACTGAGTTAGGAAAGAGAACAGAGTCTCACATTTAGAAAACACTCATATGCCTGCATAAAGGGGAAGGAGAGGTGGGGTGATGCATAAAACCAGAGTTTGATATAAGCACAGGGACCGTTTCAAAAACCAACTTTGGAACTGACAAGACCGACACCTTCCTCAGTGAAAGAGACTCAAAACCCCATATTTCCCACAGAGGAATATATCTGACTAGTAAGAATCTTAAAACCTATGTATTGATATGTCTCCATAAGGGAATCAAGTGTGTCTAGAGTGGCATAAACATGGCAGCGAGTATCAGCTCAAACCCACTATAAAAAGGAATTTCAAAAGCAAAACCAAAAAACAGGGAAATTCTTTACAATTCCTTCAGGGTGTCTGAGGAAACCTGGAAAGACCCTATCTACAATGACAGCTGGATGTGGCATAAGGCTGGACACTTGGGACTGAGAGGATTGGAGAGATTGGGTGAGCAAATGCAGACCCTTTCAAGCAATAATGCATGGCCCCCATTCCATGGGTCCC
The DNA here is from genome assembly GCF_025265405.1 of Mesoplodon densirostris. Lineage (NCBI taxonomy): Eukaryota > Metazoa > Chordata > Mammalia > Artiodactyla > Ziphiidae > Mesoplodon > Mesoplodon densirostris. Next base: position 185,192,626 of record NC_082663.1, on the reverse strand, counting down.
AACTCTCCAGGTTCAAGGGAATATTACTACAGCTATAACATGTACAGGAAACCTAGAGAATGGACACACTGTGAATACGAAAGGTTTCTAAAACTCAACGAATAGTCCCTCTCCTGGTGCTCCAGTTTGACTTTCCAACTGCCTTACTATCAATCTCCCAACTTGGAGAGACAGGCCCTTTAACCTCCTGGTTTGCACAGGTTCCCAATTTGGCAGAGGATGGAAGGGACGAGGGAGAACCCATGAGAGAGTAGCTGTTAGGCATTTGGACGGGCACATGTCACTCTAATTTCCCGGCAGGAAGAAGAATTAACCAAAGTCTCAGCCACCCACCGGGAACCAGTATAGGACATGATCCAAAATTTTGGACTTGCGTTCAGCTCACAAAAAACGAGTTGAGAAATGGAGCTCAGGGGCACAGCAATTCACAAACTGGCAGAGTGATAAAGGACAACTATCGTCCAAAAATCTGTTGAGGGAAGTCAACGAGGCGGACTTGAAAGCGAGGCAAAATAGCAGGAAATAGATTTCAAGAGGTACGTTGGAATCGCCTGTAAAGCACAGGAAGAGGGGCACAACTTGGACAATGGTGCACTTGGCCAAAAAGGGCGTATGCGTTTTCTCCTGAATATATTCAGGAGAAAACGCATACGCCCTTTTTGGCCAAGCAAGCAAGCGGGCAATGCAAATCTGCACTACAAAGAAGTATCACTTCCCACCGGTCAAAAGGGACATCCACAAAATGTGTAAAAACCAGAAAGGCAAGACAGGCCCTGGAGAACTGGGAGCCTTGTTATGCTGATGGGCGGGATGTAAACTGCCAACTGCCTCACTGGAGGAGTGCATTGTGTTCCCTAAAACAAGTAAACAACAGAGCTACAGAGCCAAGGCCACTTCCAGTCTAGGGAATATACCTTGGGAAAACTGAAAATCAATAAGAAGGAGCCACCTCCAAATTTAGGGCTGCACTGACTACAAGAACCTCAACTTGGGTACACCTTAAATATCCCAGGAAATATAAAAATGGTTCAAAACATTGTGGTACTTACGTATGATGGAATATCCCTCAGCGATGAAATCAATGTCATAAGACCAGTAGCAGCAAAGTGAGTGGATTCAGGTACGATGATTCTAAGTGAAATAAGTCACACAGAAAAAGAAACTTATCATAAGATATCACTTATGAAGATCCTGTAAACATGGCTACACGTGAACTGAGTTAGGAAAGAGAACAGAGTCTCATATTTAGAAAACACTCTTATGCCTGCATAAAGGGGAAGGAGAGGTGGGGTGATGCATAAAACCAGAGTTTGATATAAGCACAGGGACCGTTTCAAAAACCAACTTTGGAATTGACAAGACCGACACCTTCCTCAGTGAAAGAGACTCAAAACCCCATATTTCCCACAGAGGAATATATCTGACTAGTAAGAATCTTAAAACCTATGTATTGATATGTCTCCATAAGGGAATCAAGTGTGTCTAGAGTGGCATAAACATGGCAGCGAGAATCAGCTCAAACCCAGTATAAAAAGGAATTTCAAAAGCAAAACCAAAAAACAGGGAAATTCTTTACAATTCCTTCAGGGTGTCTGAGGAAACCTGGAAAGACCCTATCTACAATGACAGCTGGATGTGGCATAAGGCTGGACACTTGGGACTGAGAGGATTGGAGAGATTGGGTGAGCAAATGCAGACCCTTTCAAGCAATAATGCATGGCCCCCATTCCATGGGTCCCAACTCTCCAGGTTCAAGGGAATATTACTACAGCTATAACATGTACAGGAAACCTAGAGAATGGATACACTGTGAATACGAAAGGTTTCTAAAACTCAACGAATAGTCCCTCTCCTGGTGCTCCAGTTTGACTTTCCAACTGCCTTACTATCAATCTCCCAACTTGGAGAGACAGGCCCTTTAACCTCCTGGTTTGCACAGGTTCCCAATTTGGCAGAGGATGGAAGGGACGAGGGAGAACCCATGAGAGAGTAGCTGTTAGGCATTTGGACGGGCACATGTCACTCTAATTTCCCGGCAGGAAGAAGAATTAACCAAAGTCTCAGCCACCCACCGGGAACCAGTATAGGACATGATCCAAAATTTTGGACTTGCGTTCAGCTCACAAAAAACGAGTTGAGAAATGGAGCTCAGGGGCACAGCAATTCACAAACTGGCAGAGTGATAAAGGACAACTATCGTCCAAAAATCTGTTGAGGGAAGTCAGCGAGGCGGACTTGAAAGTGAGGCAAAATAGCAGGAAACAGATTTCAAGAGGTACGTTGGAATCGCCTGTAAAGCACAGGAAGAGGGGCACAACTTGGACAATGGTGCACTTGGCCAAAAAGGGCGTATGCGTTTTCTCCTGAATATATTCAGGAGAAAACGCATACGCCCTTTTTGGCCAAGCAAGCAAGCGGGCAATGCAAATCTGCACTACAAAGAAGTATCATTTCCCACCGGTCAAAAGGGACATCCACAAAATGTGTAAAAACCAGAAAGGTAAGACAGGCCCTGAGGAACTGGGAGCCTTGTTATGCTGATGGGTGGGATGTAAATTGCCAACTGCCTCACTGGAGGAGTGCATTGTGTTCCCTAAAACAAGTAAACAACAGAGCTACAGAGCCAAGGCCACTTCCAGTCTAGGGAATATACCTTGGGAAAACTGAAAATCAATAAGAAAGAGCCACCTCCAAATTTAGGGCTGCACTGACTACAAGAACCTCAACTTGGGTACACCTTAAATATCCCAGGAAATATAAAAATGGTTCAAAACATTGTGGTACTTACGTACGATGGAATATCCCTCAGCCATGAAATCAATGTCATAAGACCAGTAGCAACAAAGTGAGTGGATTCAGGTACGATGATTCTAAGTGAAATAAGTCACACAGAAAAAGAAACTTATCATAAGATATCACTTATGAAGATCCTGTAAACATGGCTACACGTGAACTGAGTTAGGAAAGAGAACAGAGTCTCACATTTAGAAAACACTCTTATGCCTGCATAAAGGGGAAGGAGAGGTGGGGTGATGCATAAAACCAGAGTTTGATATAAGCACAGGGACCGTTTCAAAAACCAACTTTGGAATTGACAAGACCGACACCTTCCTCAGTGAAAGAGACTCAAAACCCCATATTTCCCACAGAGGAATATATCTGACTAGTAAGAATCTTAAAACCTATGTATTGATATGTCTCCATAAGGGAATCAAGTGTGTCTAGAGTGGCATAAACATGGCAGCGAGAATCAGCTCAAACCCACTATAAAAAGGAATTTCAAAAGCAAAACCAAAAAACAGGGAAATTCTTTACAATTCCTTCAGGGTGTCTGAGGAAACCTGGAAAGACCCTATCTACAATGACAGCTGGATGTGGCATAAGGCTGGACACTTGGGACTGAGAGGATTGGTGAGATTGGGTGAGCGAATGCAGACCCTTTCAAGCAATAATGCATGGCCCCCATTCCATGGGTCCCAACTCTCCAGGTTCAAGGGAATATTACTACAGCTATAACATGTACAGGAAACCTAGAGAATGGACACACTGTGAATACGAAAGGTTTCTAAAACTCAACGAATAGTCCCTCTCCTGGTGCTCCAGTTTGACTTTCCAACTGCCTTACTATCAATCTCCCAACTTGGAGAGACAGGCCCTTTAACCTCCTGGTTTGCACAGGTTCCCAATTTGGCAGAGGATGGAAGGGACGAGGGAGAACCCATGAGAGAGTAGCTGTTAGGCATTTGGACGGGCACATGTCACTCTAATTTCCCGGCAGGAAGAAGAATTAACCAAAGTCTCAGCCACCCACCGGGAACCAGTATAGGACATGATCCAAAATTTTGGACTTGCGTTCAGCTCACAAAAAACGAGTTGAGAAATGGAGCTCAGGGGCACAGCAATTCACAAACTGGCAGAGTGATAAAGGACAACTATCGTCCAAAAATCTGTTGAGGGAAGTCAACGAGGCGGACTTGAAAGCGAGGCAAAATAGCAGGAAACAGATTTCAAGAGGTACCTTGGAATCGCCTGTAAAGCACAGGAAGAGGGGCACAACTTGGACAATGGTGCACTTGGCCAAAAAGGGCGTATGCGTTTTCTCCTGAATATATTCAGGAGAAAACGCATACGCCCTTTTTGGCCAAGCAAGCAAGCGGGCAATGCAAATCTGCACTACAAAGAAGTATCACTTCCCACCGGTCAAAAGGGACATCCACAAAATGTGTAAAAACCAGAAAGGCAAGACAGGCCCTGGAGAACTGGGAGCCTTGTTATGCTGATGGGCGGGATGTAAATTGCCAACTGCCTCACTGGAGGAGTGCATTGTGTTCCCTAAAACAAGTAAACAACAGAGCTACAGAGCCAAGGCCACTTCCAGTCTAGGGAATATACCTTGGGAAAACTGAAAATCAATAAGAAAGAGCCACCTCCAAATTTAGGGCTGCACTGACTACAAGAACCTCAACTTGGGTACACCTTAAATATCCCAGGAAATATAAAAATGGTTCAAAACATTGTGGTACTTACGTACGATGGAATATCCCTCAGCCATGAAATCAATGTCATAAGACCAGTAGCAGCAAAGTGAGTGGATTCAGGTACGATGATTCTAAGTGAAATAAGTCACACAGAAAAAGAAACTTATCATAAGATATCACTTATGAAGATCCTGTAAACATGGCTACACGTGAATTGAGTTAGGAAAGGGAACAGAGTCTCACATTTAGAAAACACTCTTATGCCTGCATAAAGGGGAAGGAGAGGTGGGGTGATGCATAAAACCAGAGTTTGATATAAGCACAGGGACCGTTTCAAAAACCAACTTTGGAATTGACAAGACCGACACCTTCCTCAGTGAAAGAGACTCAAAATCCCATATTTCCCACAGAGGAATATATCTGACTAGTAAGAATCTTAAAACCTATGTATTGATATGTCTCCATAAGGGAATCAAGTGTGTCTAGAGTGGCATAAACATGGCAGCGAGAATCAGCTCAAACCCACTATAAAAAGGAATTTCAAAAGCAAAACCAAAAAACAGGGAAATTCTTTACAATTCCTTCAGGGTGTCTGAGGAAACCTGGAAAGACCCTATCTACAATGACAGCTGGATGTGGCATAAGGCTGGACACTTGGGACTGAGAGGATTGGTGAGATTGGGTGAGCGAATGCAGACCCTTTCAAGCAATAATGCATGGCCCCCATTCCATGGGTCCCAACTCTCCATGTTCAAGGGAATATTACTACAGCTATAACATGTACAGGAAACCTAGAGAATGGACACACTGTGAATACGAAAGGTTTCTAAAACTCAACGAATAGTCCCTCTCCTGATGCTCCAGTTTGACTTTCCAACTGCCTTACTATCAATCTCCCAACTTGGAGAGACAGGCCCTTTAACCTCCTGGTATGCACAGGTTCCCAATTTGGCAGAGGATGGAAGGGACGAGGGAGAACCCATGAGAGAGTAGCTGTTAGGCATTTGGACGGGCACATGTCACTCTAATTTCCCGGCAGGAAGAAGAATTAACCAAAGTCTCAGCCACCCACCGGGAACCAGTATAGGACATGATCCAAAATTTTGGACTTGCGTTCAGCTCACAAAAAACGAGTTGAGAAATGGAGCTCAGGGGCACAGCAATTCACAAACTGGCAGAGTGATAAAGGACAACTATCGTCCAAAAATCTGTTGAGGGAAGTCAACGAGGCGGACTTGAAAGCGAGGCAAAATAGCAGGAAACAGATTTCAAGAGGTACCTTGGAATCGCCTGTAAAGCACAGGAAGAGGGGCACAACTTGGACACTGGTGCACTTGGCCAAAAAGGGCGTATGCGTTTTCTCCTGAATATATTCAGGAGAAAACGCATACGCCCTTTTTGGCCAAGCAAGCAAGCGGGCAATGCAAATCTGCACTACAAAGAAGTATCACTTCCCACCGGTCAAAAGGGACATCCACAAAATGTGTAAAAACCAGAAAGGCAAGACAGGCCCTGGAGAACTGGGAGCCTTGTTATGCTGATGGGCGGGATGTAAATTGCCAACTGCCTAACTGGAGGAGTGCATTGTGTTCCCTAAAACAAGTAAACAACAGAGCTACAGAGCCAAGGCCACTTCCAGTCTAGGGAATATACCTTGGGAAAACTGAAAATCAATAAGAAAGAGCCACCTCCAAATTTAGGGCTGCACTGACTACAAGAACCTCAACTTGGGTACACCTTAAATATCCCAGGAAATATAAAAATGGTTCAAAACATTGTGGTACTTACGTACGATGGAATATCCCTCAGCCATGAAATCAATGTCATAAGACCAGTAGCAGCAAAGTGAGTGGATTCAGGTACGATGATTCTAAGTGAAATAAGTCACACAGAAAAAGAAACTTATCATAAGATATCACTTATGAAGATCCTGTAAACATGGCTACACGTGAATTGAGTTAGGAAAGGGAACAGAGTCTCACATTTAGAAAACACTCTTATGCCTGCATAAAGGGGAAGGAGAGGTGGGGTGATGCATAAAACCAGAGTTTGATATAAGCACAGGGACCGTTTCAAAAACCAACTTTGGAATTGACAAGACCGACACCTTCCTCAGTGAAAGAGACTCAAAACCCCATATTTCCCACAGAGGAATATATCTGACTAGTAAGAATCTTAAAACCTATGTATTGATATGTCTCCATAAGGGAATCAAGTGTGTCTAGAGTGGCATAAACATGGCAGCGAGAATCAGCTCAAACCCACTATAAAAAGGAATTTCAAAAGCAAAACCAAAAAACAGGGAAATTCTTTACAATTCCTTCAGGGTGTCTGAGGAAACCTGGAAAGACCCTATCTACAATGACAGCTGGATGTGGCATAAGGCTGGACACTTGGGACTGAGAGGATTGGTGAGATTCGGTGAGCGAATGCAGACCCTTTCAAGCAATAATGCATGGCCCCCATTCCATGGGTCCCAACTCTCCATGTTCAAGGGAATATTACTACAGCTATAACATGTACAGGAAACCTAGAGAATGGACACACTGTGAATACGAAAGGTTTCTAAAACTCAACGAATAGTCCCTCTCCTGATGCTCCAGTTTGACTTTCCAACTGCCTTACTATCAATCTCCCAACTTGGAGAGACAGGCTCTTTAACCTCCTGGTTTGCACAGGTTCCCAATTTGGCAGAGGATGGAAGGGACGAGGGAGAACCCATGAGAGAGTAGCTGTTAGGCATTTGGACGGGCACATGTCACTCTAATTTCCCGGCAGGAAGAAGAATTAACCAAAGTCTCAGCCACCCACCGGGAACCAGTATAGGACATGATCCAAAATTTTGGACTTGCGTTCAGCTCACAAAAAACGAGTTGAGAAATGGAGCTCAGGGGCACAGCAATTCACAAACTGGCAGAGTGATAAAGGACAACTATCGTCCAAAAATCTGTTGAGGGAAGTCAACGAGGCGGACTTGAAAGCGAGGCAAAATAGCAGGAAACAGATTTCAAGAGGTACCTTGGAATCGCCTGTAAAGCACAGGAAGAGGGGCACAACTTGGACACTGGTGCACTTGGCCAAAAAGGGCGTATGCGTTTTCTCCTGAATATATTCAGGAGAAAACGCATACGCCCTTTTTGGCCAAGCAAGCAAGCGGGCAATGCAAATCTGCACTACAAAGAAGTATCACTTCCCACCGGTCAAAAGGGACATCCACAAAATGTGTAAAAACCAGAAAGGCAAGACAGGCCCTGGAGAACTGGGAGCCTTGTTATGCTGATGGGCGGGATGTAAATTGCCAACTGCCTCACTGGAGGAGTGCATTGTGTTCCCTAAAACAAGTAAACAACAGAGCTACAGAGCCAAGGCCACTTCCAGTCTAGGGAATATACCTTGGGAAAACTGAAAATCAATAAGAAAGAGCCACCTCCAAATTTAGGGCTGCACTGACTACAAGAACCTCAACTTGGGTACACCTTAAATATCCCAGGAAATATAAAAATGGTTCAAAACATTGTGGTACTTACGTACGATGGAATATCCCTCAGCCATGAAATCAATGTCATAAGACCAGTAGCAGCAAAGTGAGTGGATTCAGGTACGATGATTCTAAGTGAAATAAGTCACACAGAAAAAGAAACTTATCATAAGATATCACTTATGAAGATCCTGTAAACATGGCTACACGTGAACTGAGTTAGGAAAGAGAACAGAGTCTCACATTTAGAAAACACTCTTATGCCTGCATAAAGGGGAAGGAGAGGTGGGGTGATGCATAAAACCAGAGTTTGATATAAGCACAGGGACCGTTTCAAAAACCAACTTTAGAACTGACAAGACCTACACCTTCCTCAGTGAAAGAGACTCAAAACCCCATATTTCCCACAGAGGAATATATCTGACTAGTAAGAATCTTAAAACCTATGTATTGATATGTCTCCATAAGGGAATCAAGTGTGTCTAGAGTGGCATAAACATGGCAGCGAGTATCAGCTCAAACCCACTATAAAAAGGAATTTCAAAAGCAAAACCAAAAAACAGGGAAATTCTTTACAATTCCTTCAGGGTGTCTGAGGAAACCTGGAAAGACCCTATCTACAATGACAGCTGGATGTGGCATAAGGCTGGACACTTGGGACTGAGAGGATTGGTGAGATTGGGTGAGCAAATGCAGACCCTTTCAAGCAATAATGCATGGCCCCCATTCCATGGGTCCCAACTCTCCAGGTTCAAGGGAATATTACTACAGCTATAACATGTACAGGAAACCTAGAGAATGGACACACTGTGAATATGAAAGGTTTCTAAAACTCAACGAATAGTCCCTCTCCTGGTGCTCCAGTTTGACTTTCCAACTGCCTTACTATCAATCTCCCAACTTGGAGAGACAGGCCCTTTAACCTCCTGGTTTGCACAGGTTCCCAATTTGGCAGAGGATGGAAGGGACGAGGGAGAACCCATGAGAGAGTAGCTGTTAGGCATTTGGACGGGCACATGTCACTCTAATTTCCCGGCAGGAAGAAGAATTAACCAAAGTCTCAGCCACCCACCGGGAACCAGTATAGGACATGATCCAAAATTTTGGACTTGTGTTCAGCTCACAAAAAACGAGTTGAGAAATGGAGCTCAGGGGCACAGCAATTCACAAACTGGCAGAGTGATAAAGGACAACTATCGTCCAAAAATCTGTTGAGGGAAGTCAACGAGGCGGACTTGAAAGCGAGGCAAAATAGCAGGAAACAGATTTCAAGAGGTACCTTGGAATCGCCTGTAAAGCACAGGAAGAGGGGCACAACTTGGACAATGGTGCACTTGGCCAAAAAGGGCGTATGTGTTTTTTCCTGAATATATTCAGGAGAAAACGCATACGCCCTTTTTGGCCAAGCAAGCAAGCGGGCAATGCAAATCTGCACTACAAAGAAGTATCACTTCCCACCGGTCAAAAGGGACATCCACAAAATGTGTAAAAACCAGAAAGGCAAGACAGGCCCTGGAGAACTGGGAGCCTTGTTATGCTGATGGGCGGGATGTAAATTGCCAACTGCCTCACTGGAGGAGTGCATTGTGTTCCCTAAAACAAGTAAACAACAGAGCTACAGAGCCAAGGCCACTTCCAGTCTAGGGAATATACCTTGGGAAAACTGAAAATCAATAAGAAAGAGCCACCTCCAAATTTAGGGCTGCACTGACTACAAGAACCTCAACTTGGGTACACCTTAAATATTCCAGGAAATATAAAAGTGGTTCAAAACATTGTGGTACTTACGTATGATGGAATATCCCTCAGCCATGAAATCAATGTCATAAGACCAGTAGCAGCAAAGTGAGTGGATTCAGGTACGATGATTCTAAGTGAAATAAGTCACACAGAAAAAGAAACTTATCATAAGATATCACTTATGAAGATCCTGTAAACATGGCTACACGTGAACTGAGTTAGGAAAGAGAACAGAGTCTCACATTTAGAAAACACTCTTATGCCTGCATAAAGGGGAAGGAGAGGTGGGGTGATGCATAAAACCAGAGTTTGATATAAGCACAGGGACCGTTTCAAAAACCAACTTTGGAATAGACAAGACCTACACCTTCCTCAGTGAAAGAGACTCAAAACCCCATATTTCCCACAGAGGAATATATCTGACTAGTAAGAATCTTAAAACCTATGTATTGATGTGTCTCCATAAGGGAATCAAGTGTGTCTAGAGTGGCATAAACATGGAAGCGAGAATCAGCTCAAACCCACTATAAAAAGGAATTTCAAAAGCAAAACCAAAAAACAGGGAAATTCTTTACAATTCCTTCAGGGTGTCTGAGGAAACCTGGAAAGACCCTATCTACAATGACAGCTGGATGTGGCATAAGGCTGGACACTTGGGACTGAGAGGATTGGTGAGATTGGGTGAGCAAATGCAGACCCTTTCAAGCAATAATGCATGGCCCCCATTCCATGGGTCCCAACTCTCCATGTTCAAGGGAATATTACTACAGCTATAACATGTACAGGAAACCTAGAGAATGGACACACTGTTAATACGAAAGGTTTCTAAAACTGAACGAATAGTCCCTCTCCTGGTGCTCCAGTTTGACTTTCCAACTGCCTTACTATCAATCTCCCAACTTGGAGAGACAGGCCCTTTAACCTCCTGGTTTGCACAGGTTCCCAATTTGGCAGAGGATGGAAGGGACGAGGGAGAACCCATGAGAGAGTAGCTGTTAGGCATTTGGACGGGCACATGTCACTCTAATTTCCCGGCAGGAAGAAGAATTAACCAAAGTCTCAGCCACCCACCGGGAACCAGTATAGGACATGATCCAAAATTTTGGACTTGCGTTCAGCTCACAAAAAACGAGTTGAGAAATGGAGCTCAGGGGCACAGCAATTCACAAACTGGCAGAGTGATAAAGGACAACTATCGTCCAAAAATCTGTTGAGGGAAGTCAACGAGGCGGACTTGAAAGCGAGGCAAAATAGCAGGAAACAGATTTCAAGAGGTACCTTGGAATCGCCTGTAAAGCACAGGAAGAGGGGCACAACTTGGACAATGGTGCACTTGGCCAAAAAGGGCGTATGCGTTTTCTCCTGAATATATTCAGGAGAAAACGCATACGCCCTTTTTGGCCAAGCAAGCAAGCGGGCAATGCAAATCTGCACTACAAAGAAGTATCACTTCCCACCGGTCAAAAGGGACATCCACAAAATGTGTAAAAACCAGAAAGGCAAGACAGGCCCTGGAGAACTGGGAGCCTTGTTATGCTGATGGGCGGGATGTAAATTGCCAACTGCCTCACTGGAGGAGTGCATTGTGTTCCCTAAAACAAGTAAACAACAGAGCTACAGAGCCAAGGCCACTTCCAGTCTAGGGAATATACCTTGGGAAAACTGAAAATCAATAAGAAAGAGCCACCTCCAAATTTAGGGCTGCACTGACTACAAGAACCTCAACTTGGGTACACCTTAAATATCCCAGGAAATATAAAAATGGTTCAAAACATTGTGGTACTTACGTACGATGGAATATCCCTCAGCCATGAAATCAATGTCATAAGACCAGTAGCAGCAAAGTGAGTGGATTCAGGTACGATGATTCTAAGTGAAATAAGTCACACAGAAAAAGAAACTTATCATAAGATATCACTTAGGAAGATCCTGTAACATGGCTACACGTGAACTGAGTTAGGAAAGAGAACAGAGTCTCACATTTAGAAAACAATCTTATGCCTGCATAAAGGGGAAGGAGAGGTGGGGTGATGCATAAAACCAGAGTTTGATATAAGCACAGGGACCGTTTCAAAAACCAACTTTGGAATAGACAAGACCTACACCTTCCTCAGTGAAAGAGACTCAAAACCCCATATTTCCCACAGAGGAATATATCTGACTAGTAAGAATCTTAAAACCTATGTATTGATGTGTCTCCATAAGGGAATCAAGTGTGTCTAGAGTGGCATAAACATGGCAGCGAGAATCAGCTCAAACCCACTATAAAAAGGAATTTCAAAAGCAAAACCAAAAAACAGGGAAATTCTTTACAATTCCTTCAGGGTGTCTGAGGAAACCTGGAAAGACCCTATCTACAATGACAGCTGGATGTGGCATAAGGCTGGACACTTGGGACTGAGAGGATTGGTGAGATTGGGTGAGCAAATGCAGACCCTTTCAAGCAATAATGCATGGCCCCCATTCCATGGGTCCCAACTCTCCAGGTTCAAGGGAATATTACTACAGCTATAACATGTACAGGAAACCTAGAGAATGGACACACTGTGAATATGAAAGGTTTCTAAAACTCAACGAATAGTCCCTCTCCTGGTGCTCCAGTTTGACTTTCCAACTGCCTTACTATCAATCTCCCAACTTGGAGAGACAGGCCCTTTAACCTCCTGGTTTGCACAGGTTCCCAATTTGGCAGAGGATGGAAGGGACGAGGGAGAACCCATGAGAGAGTAGCTGTTAGGCATTTGGACGGGCACATGTCACTCTAATTTCCCGGCAGGAAGAAGAATTAACCAAAGTCTCAGCCACCCACCGGGAACCAGTATAGGACATGATCCAAAATTTTGGACTTGTGTTCAGCTCACAAAAAACGAGTTGAGAAATGGAGCTCAGGGGCACAGCAATTCACAAACTGGCAGAGTGATAAAGGACAACTATCGTCCAAAAATCTGTTGAGGGAAGTCAACGAGGCGGACTTGAAAGCGAGGCAAAATAGCAGGAAACAGATTTCAAGAGGTACCTTGGAATCGCCTGTAAAGCACAGGAAGAGGGGCACAACTTGGACAATGGTGCACTTGGCCAAAAAGGGCGTATGTGTTTTTTCCTGAATATATTCAGGAGAAAACGCATACGCCCTTTTTGGCCAAGCAAGCAAGCGGGCAATGCAAATCTGCACTACAAAGAAGTATCACTTCCCACCGGTCAAAAGGGACATCCACAAAATGTGTAAAAACCAGAAAGGCAAGACAGGCCCTGGAGAACTGGGAGCCTTGTTATGCTGATGGGCGGGATGTAAATTGCCAACTGCCTCACTGGAGGAGTGCATTGTGTTCCCTAAAACAAGTAAACAACAGAGCTACAGAGCCAAGGCCACTTCCAGTCTAGGGAATATACCTTGGGAAAACTGAAAATCAATAAGAAAGAGCCACCTCCAAATTTAGGGCTGCACTGACTACAAGAACCTCAACTTGGGTACACCTTAAATATTCCAGGAAATATAAAAGTGGTTCAAAACATTGTGGTACTTACGTATGATGGAATATCCCTCAGCCATGAAATCAATGTCATAAGACCAGTAGCAGCAAAGTGAGTGGATTCAGGTACGATGATTCTAAGTGAAATAAGTCACACAGAAAAAGAAACTTATCATAAGATATCACTTATGAAGATCCTGTAAACATGGCTACACGTGAACTGAGTTAGGAAAGAGAACAGAGTCTCACATTTAGAAAACACTCTTATGCCTGCATAAAGGGGAAGGAGAGGTGGGGTGATGCATAAAACCAGAGTTTGATATAAGCACAGGGACCGTTTCAAAAACCAACTTTGGAATAGACAAGACCTACACCTTCCTCAGTGAAAGAGACTCAAAACCCCATATTTCCCACAGAGGAATATATCTGACTAGTAAGTATCTTAAAACCTATGTATTGATGTGTCTCCATAAGGGAATCAAGTGTGTCTAGAGTGGCATAAACATGGCAGCGAGAATCAGCTCAAACCCACTATAAAAAGGAATTTCAAAAGCAAAACCAAAAAACAGGGAAATTCTTTACAATTCCTTCAGGGTGTCTGAGGAAACCTGGAAAGACCCTATCTACAATGACAGCTGGATGTGGCATAAGGCTGGACACTTGGGACTGAGAGGATTGGTGAGATTGGGTGAGCAAATGCAGACCCTTTCAAGCAATAATGCATGGCCCCCATTCCATGGGTCCCAACTCTCCATGTTCAAGGGAATATTACTACAGCTATAACATGTACAGGAAACCTAGAGAATGGACACACTGTTAATACGAAAGGTTTCTAAAACTGAACGAATAGTCCCTCTCCTGGTGCTCCAGTTTGACTTTCCAACTGCCTTACTATCAATCTCCCAACTTGGAGAGACAGGCCCTTTAACCTCCTGGTTTGCACAGGTTCCCAATTTGGCAGAGGATGGAAGGGACGAGGGAGAACCCATGAGAGAGTAGCTGTTAGGCATTTGGACGGGCACATGTCACTCTAATTTCCCGGCAGGAAGAAGAATTAACCAAAGTCTCAGCCACCCACCGGGAACCAGTATAGGACATGATCCAAAATTTTGGACTTGCGTTCAGCTCACAAAAAACGAGTTGAGAAATGGAGCTCAGGGGCACAGCAATTCACAAACTGGCAGAGTGATAAAGGACAACTATCGTCCAAAAATCTGTTGAGGGAAGTCAACGAGGCGGACTTGAAAGCGAGGCAAAATAGCAGGAAACAGATTTCAAGAGGTACCTTGGAATCGCCTGTAAAGCACAGGAAGAGGGGCACAACTTGGACAATGGTGCACTTGGCCAAAAAGGGCGTATGCGTTTTCTCCTGAATATATTCAGGAGAAAACGCATACGCCCTTTTTGGCCAAGCAAGCAAGCGGGCAATGCAAATCTGCACTACAAATAAGTATCACTTCCCACCGGTCAAAAGGGACATCCACAAAATGTGTAAAAACCAGAAAGGCAAGACAGGCCCTGGAGAACTGGGAGCCTTGTTATGCTGATGGGCGGGATGTAAATTGCCAACTGCCTCACTGGAGGAGTGCATTGTGTTCCCTAAAACAAGTAAACAACAGAGCTACAGAGCCAAGGCCACTTCCAGTCTAGGGAATATACCTTGGGAAAACTGAAAATCAATAAGAAAGAGCCACCTCCAAATTTAGGGCTGCACTGACTACAAGAACCTCAACTTGGGTACACCTTAAATATCCCAGGAAATATAAAAATGGTTCAAAACATTGTGGTACTTACGTACGATGGAATATCCCTCAGCCATGAAATCAATGTCATAAGACCAGTAGCAGCAAAGTGAGTGGATTCAGGTACGATGATTCTAAGTGAAATAAGTCACACAGAAAAAGAAACTTATCATAAGATATCACTTAGGAAGATCCTGTAACATGGCTACACGTGAACTGAGTTAGGAAAGAGAACAGAGTCTCAGATTTAGAAAACAATCTTATGCCTGCATAAAGGGGAAGGAGAGGTGGGGTGATGCATAAAACCAGAGTTTGATATAAGCACAGGGACCGTTCCAAAAACCAACTTTGGAATAGACAAGACCTACACCTTCCTCAGTGAAAGAGACTCAAAACCCCATATTTCCCGCAGAGGAATATATCTGACTAGTAAGAATCTTAAATCCTATGTATTGATATGTCTCCATAAGGGAATCAAGTGTGTCTAGAGTGGCATAAACATGGCAGCGAGAATCAGCTCAAACCCACTATAAAAAGGAATTTCAAAAGGAAAACCAAAAAACAGGGAAATTCTTTACAATTCCTTCAGGGTGTCTGAGGAAACCTGGAAAGACCCTATCTACAATGACAGCTGGATGTGGCATAAGGCTGGACACTTGGGACTGAGAGGATTGGTGAGATTGGGTGAGCAAATGCAGACCCTTTCAAGCAATAATGCATGGCCCCCATTCCATGGGTCCCAACTCTCCAGGTTCAAGGGAATATTACTACAGCTATAACATGTACAGGAAACCTAGAGAATGGACACACTGTGAATACGAAAGGTTTCTAAAACTCAACGAATAGTCCCTCTCCTGGTGCTCCAGTTTGACTTTCCAACTGCCTTACTATCAATCTCCCAACTTGGAGAGACAGGCCCTTTAACCTCCTGGTTTGCACAGGTTCCCAATTTGCCAGAGGATGGAAGGGACTAGGGAGAACCCATGAGAGAGTAGCTGTTAGGCATTTGGACGGGCACATGTCACTCTAATTTCCCGGCAGGAAGAAGAATTAACCAAAGTCTCAGCCACCCACCGGGAACCAGTATAGGACATGATCCAAAATTTTGGACTTGTGTTCAGCTCACAAAAAACGAGTTGAGAAATGGAGCTCAGGGGCACAGCAATTCACAAACTGGCAGAGTGATAAAGGACAACTATCGTCCAAAAATCTGTTGAGGGAAGTCAACGAGGCGGACTTGAAAGCGAGGCAAAATAGCAGGAAACAGATTTCAAGAGGTACCTTGGAATCGCCTGTAAAGCACAGGAAGAGGGGCACAACTTGGACAATGGTGCACTTGGCCAAAAAGGGCGTATGCGTTTTCTCCTGAATATATTCAGGAGAAAACGCATACGCCCTTTTTGGCCAAGCAAGCAAGCGGGCAATGCAAATCTGCACTACAAAGAAGTATCACTTCCCACCGGTCAAAAGGGACATCCACAAAATGTGTAAAAACCAGAAAGGCAAGACAGGCCCTGGAGAACTGGGAGCCTTGTTATGCTGATGGGCGGGATGTAAATTGCCAACTGCCTCACTGGAGGAGTGCATTGTGTTCCCTAAAACAAGTAAACAACAGAGCTACAGAGCCAAGGCCACTTCCAGTCTAGGGAATATACCTGGGGAAAACTGAAAATCAATAAGAAAGAGCCACCTCCAAATTTAGGGCTGAACTGACTACAAGAACCTCAACTTGGGTACACCTTAAATATCCCAGGAAATATAAAAATGGTTCAAAACATTGTGGTACTTACGTATGATGGAATATCCCTCAGCCATGAAATCAATGTCATAAGACCAGTAGCAGCAAAGTGAGTGGATTAAGGTACGATGATTCTAAGTGAAATAAGTCACACAGAAAAAGAAACTTATCATAAGATATCACTTATGAAGATCCTGTAAACATGGCTACACGTGAACTGAGTTAGGAAAGAGAACAGAGTCTCACATTTAGAAAACACTCTTATGCCTGCATAAAGGGGAAGGAGAGGTGGGGTGATGCATAAAACCAGAGTTTGATATAAGCACAGGGACCGTTTCAAAAACCAACTTTGGAATAGACAAGACCTACACCTTCCTCAGTGAAAGAGACTCAAAACCCCATATTTCCCGCAGAGGAATATATCTGACTAGTAAGAATCTTAAATCCTATGTATTGATATGTCTCCATAAGGGAATCAAGTGTGTCTAGAGTGGCATAAACATGGCAGCGAGAATCAGCACAAACCCACTATAAAAAGGAATTTCAAAAGGAAAACCAAAAAACAGGGAAATTCTTTACAATTCCTTCAGGGTGTCTGAGGAAACCTGGAAAGACCCTATCTACAATGACAGCTGGATGTGGCATAAGGCTGGACACTTGGGACTGAGAGGATTGGTGAGATTGGGTGAGCAAATGCAGACCCTTTCAAGCAATAATGCATGGCCCCCATTCCATGGGTCCCAACTCTCCAGGTTCAAGGGAATATTACTACAGCTATAACATGTACAGGAAACCTAGAGAATGGACACACTGTGAATATGAAAGGTTTCTAAAACTCAACGAATAGTCCCTCTCCTGGTGCTCCAGTTTGACTTTCCAACTGCCTTACTATCAATCTCCCAACTTGGAGAGACAGGCCCTTTAACCTCCTGGTTTGCACAGGTTCCCAATTTGCCAGAGGATGGAAGGGACGAGGGAGAACCCATGAGAGAGTAGCTGTTAGGCATTTGGACGGGCACATGTCACTCTAATTTCCCGGCAGGAAGAAGAATTAACCAAAGTCTCAGCCACCCACCGGGAACCAGTATAGGACATGATCCAAAATTTTGGACTTGTGTTCAGCTCACAAAAAACGAGTTGAGAAATGGAGCTCAGGGGCACAGCAATTCACAAACTGGCAGAGTGATAAAGGACAACTATCGTCCAAAAATCTGTTGAGGGAAGTCAACGAGGCGGACTTGAAAGCGAGGCAAAATAGCAGGAAACAGATTTCAAGAGGTACCTTGGAATCGCCTGTAAAGCACAGGAAGAGGGGCACAACTTGGACAATGGTGCACTTGGCCAAAAAGGGCGTATGCGTTTTCTCCTGAATATATTCAGGAGAAAACGCATACGCCCTTTTTGGCCAAGCAAGCAAGCGGGCAATGCAAATCTGCACTACAAAGAAGTATCACTTCCCACCGGTCAAAAGGGACATCCACAAAATGTGTAAAAACCAGAAAGGCAAGACAGGCCCTGGAGAACTGGGAGCCTTGTTATGCTGATGGGCGGGATGTAAATTGCCAACTGCCTCACTGGAGGAGTGCATTGTGTTCCCTAAAACAAGTAAACAACAGAGCTACAGAGCCAAGGCCACTTCCAGTCTAGGGAATATACCTGGGGAAAACTGAAAATCAATAAGAAAGAGCCACCTCCAAATTTAGGGCTGCACTGACTACAAGAACCTCAACTTGGGTACACCTTAAATATCCCAGGAAATATAAAAATGGTTCAAAACATTGTGGTACTTATGTACGATGGAATATCCCTCAGCCATGAAATCAACGTCATAAGACCAGTAGCAGCAAAGTGAGTGGATTCAGGTACGATGATTCTAAGTGAAATAAGTCACACAGAAAAAGAAACTTATCATAAGATATCACTTATGAAGATCCTGTAAACATGGCTACACGTGAATTGAGTTAGGAATTGGAACAGAGTCTCACATTTAGAAAACACTCTTATGCCTGCATAAAGGGGAAGGAGAGGTGGGGTGATGCATAAAACCAGAGTTTGATATAAGCACAGGGACCGTTTCAAAAACCAACTTTGGAATAGACAAGACCTACACCTTCCTCAGTGAAAGAGACTCAAAACCCCATATTTCCCGCAGAGGAATATATCTGACTAGTAAGAATCTTAAATCCTATGTATTGATATGTCTCCATAAGGGAATCAAGTGTGTCTAGAGTGGCATAAACATGGCAGCGAGAATCAGCTCAAACCCACTATAAAAAGGAATTTCAAAAGGAAAACCAAAAAACAGGGAAATTCTTTACAATTCCTTCAGGGTGTCTGAGGAAACCTGGAAAGACCCTATCTACAATGACAGCTGGATGTGGCATAAGGCTGGACACTTGGGACTGAGAGGATTGGTGAGATTGGGTGAGCAAATGCAGACCCTTTCAAGCAATAATGCATGGCCCCCATTCCATGGGTCCCAACTCTCCAGGTTCAAGGGAATATTACTACAGCTATAACATGTACAGGAAACCTAGAGAATGGACACACTGTGAATATGAAAGGTTTCTAAAACTCAACGAATAGTCCCTCTCCTGGTGCTCCAGTTTGACTTTCCAACTGCCTTACTATCAATCTCCCAACTTGGAGAGACAGGCCCTTTAACCTCCTGGTTTGCACAGGTTCCCAATTTGCCAGAGGATGGAAGGGACGAGGGAGAACCCATGAGAGAGTAGCTGTTAGGCATTTGGACGGGCACATGTCACTCTAATTTCCCGGCAGGAAGAAGAATTAACCAAAGTCTCAGCCACCCACCGGGAACCAGTATAGGACATGATCCAAAATTTTGGACTTGCGTTCAGCTCACAAAAAACGAGTTGAGAAATGGAGCTCAGGGGCACAGCAATTCACAAACTGGCAGAGTGATAAAGGACAACTATCGTCCAAAAATCTGTTGAGGGAAGTCAACGAGGCGGACTTGAAAGCGAGGCAAAATAGCAGGAAACAGATTTCAAGAGGTACCTTGGAATCGCCTGTAAAGCACAGGAAGAGGGGCACAACTTGGACAATGGTGCACTTGGCCAAAAAGGGCGTATGCGTTTTCTCCTGAATATATTCAGGAGAAAACGCATACGCCCTTTTTGGCCAAGCAAGCAAGCGGGCAATGCAAATCTGCACTACAAAGAAGTATCACTTCCCACCGGTCAAAAGGGACATCCACAAAATGTGTAAAAACCAGAAAGGCAAGACAGGCCCTGGAGAACTGGGAGCCTTGTTATGCTGATGGGCGGGATGTAAATTGCCAACTGCCTCACTGGAGGAGTGCATTGTGTTCCCTAAAACAAGTAAACAACAGAGCTACAGAGCCAAGGCCACTTCCAGTCTAGGGAATATACCTGGGGAAAACTGAAAATCAATAAGAAAGAGCCACCTCCAAATTTAGGGCTGCACTGACTACAAGAACCTCAACTTGGGTACACCTTAAATATCCCAGGAAATATAAAAATGGTTCAAAACATTGTGGTACTTATGTACGATGGAATATCCCTCAGCCATGAAATCAACGTCATAAGACCAGTAGCAGCAAAGTGAGTGGATTCAGGTACGATGATTCTAAGTGAAATAAGTCACACAGAAAAAGAAACTTATCATAAGATATCACTTATGAAGATCCTGTAAACATGGCTACACGTGAATTGAGTTAGGAATGGGAACAGAGTCTCACATTTAGAAAACACTCTTATGCCTGCATAAAGGGGAAGGAGAGGTGGGGTGATGCATAAAACCAGAGTTTGATATAAGCACAGGGACCGTTTCAAAAACCAACTTTGGAATAGACAAGACCTACACCTTCCTCAGTGAAAGAGACTCAAAACCCCATATTTCCCGCAGAGGAATATATCTGACTAGTAAGAATCTTAAATCCTATGTATTGATATGTCTCCATAAGGGAATCAAGTGTGTCTAGAGTGGCATAAACATGGCAGCGAGAATCAGCTCAAACCCACTATAAAAAGGAATTTCAAAAGGAAAACCAAAAAACAGGGAAATTCTTTACAATTCCTTCAGGGTGTCTGAGGAAACCTGGAAAGACCCTATCTACAATGACAGCTGGAGGTGGCATAAGGCTGGACACTTGGGACTGAGAGGATTGGTGAGATTGGGTGAGCAAATGCAGACCCTTTCAAGCAATAATGCATGGCCCCCATTCCATGGGTCCCAACTCTCCAGGTTCAAGGGAATATTACTACAGCTATAACATGTACAGGAAACCTAGAGAATGGACACACTGTGAATATGAAAGGTTTCTAAAACTCAACGAATAGTCCCTCTCCTGGTGCTCCAGTTTGACTTTCCAACTGCCTTACTATCAATCTCCCAACTTGGAGAGACAGGCCCTTTAACCTCCTGGTTTGCACAGGTTCCCAATTTGCCAGAGGATGGAAGGGACGAGGGAGAACCCATGAGAAAGTAGCTGTTAGGCATTTGGACGGGCACATGTCACTCTAATTTCCCGGCAGGAAGAAGAATTAACCAAAGTCTCAGCCACCCACCGGGAACCAGTATAGGACATGATCCAAAATTTTGGACTTGTGTTCAGCTCACAAAAAACGAGTTGAGAAATGGAGCTCAGGGGCACAGCAATTCACAAACTGGCAGAGTGATAAAGGACAACTATCGTCCAAAAATCTGTTGAGGGAAGTCAACGAGGCGGACTTGAAAGCGAGGCAAAATAGCAGGAAACAGATTTCAAGAGGTACCTTGGAATCGCCTGTAAAGCACAGGAAGAGGGGCACAACTTGGACAATGGTGCACTTGGCCAAAAAGGGCGTATGCGTTTTCTCCTGAATATATTCAGGAGAAAACGCATACGCCCTTTTTGGCCAAGCAAGCAAGCGGGCAATGCAAATCTGCACTACAAAGAAGTATCACTTCCCACCGGTCAAAAGGGACATCCACAAAATGTGTAAAAACCAGAAAGGCAAGACAGGCCCTGGAGAACGGGGAGACTTTTTATGCTGATGGGCGGGATGTAAATTGCCAACTGCCTCACTGGAGGAGTGCATTGTGTTCCCTAAAACAAGTAAACAACAGAGCTACAGAGCCAAGGCCACTTCCAGTCTAGGGAATATACCTGGGGAAAACTGAAAATCAATAAGAAAGAGCCACCTCCAAATTTAGGGCTGCACTGACTACAAGAACCTCAACTTGGGTACACCTTAAATATCCCAGGAAATATAAAAATGGTTCAAAACATTGTGGTACTTATGTACGATGGAATATCCCTCAGCCATGAAATCAATGTCATAAGACCAGTAGCAGCAAAGTGAGTGGATTCAGGTACGATGATTCTAAGTGAAATAAGTCACACAGAAAAAGAAACTTATCATAAGATATCACTTATGAAGATCCTGTAAACATGGCTACACGTGAATTGAGTTAGGAAAGGGAACAGAGTCTCACATTTAGAAAACACTCTTATGCCTGCATAAAGGGGAAGGAGAGGTGGGGTGATGCATAAAACCAGAGTTTGATATAAGCACAGGGACCGTTTCAAAAACCAACTTTGGAATTGACAAGACCGACACCTTCCTCAGTGAAAGAGACTCAAAACCCCATATTTCCCACAGAGGAATATATCTGACTAGTAAAAATCTTAAAACCTATGTATTGATATGTCTCCATAAGGGAATCAAGTGTGTCTAGAGTGGCATAAACATGGCAGCGAGAATCAGCTCAAACCCAGTATAAAAAGGAATTTCAAAAGCAAAACCAAAAAACAGGGAAATTCTTTACAATTCCTTCAGGGTGTCTGAGGAAACCTGGAAAGACCCTATCTACAATGACAGCTGGATGTGGCATAAGGCTGGACACTTGGGACTGAGAGGATTGGAGAGATTGGGTGAGCAAATGCAGACCCTTTCAAGCAATAATGCATGGCCCCCATTCCATGGGTCCCAACTCTCCAGGTTCAAGGGAATATTACTACAGCTATAACATGTACAGGAAACCTAGAGAATGGACACACTGTGAATATGAAAGGTTTCTAAAACTCAACGAATAGTCCCTCTCCTGGTGCTCCAGTTTGACTTTCCAACTGCCTTACTATCAATCTCCCAACTTGGAGAGACAGGCCCTTTAACCTCCTGGTTTGCACAGGTTCCCAATTTGGCAGAGGATGGAAGGGACGAGGGAGAACCCATGAGAGAGTAGCTGTTAGGCATTTGGACGGGCACATGTCACTCTAATTTCCCGGCAGGAAGAAGAATTAACCAAAGTCTCAGCCACCCACCGGGAACCAGTATAGGACATGATCCAAAATTTTGGACTTGCTTTCAGCTCACAAAAAACGAGTTGAGAAATGGAGCTCAGGGGCACAGCAATTCACAAACTGGCAGAGTGATAAAGGACAACTATCGTCCAAAAATCTGTTGAGGGAAGTCAACGAGGCGGACTTGAAAGTGAGGCAAAATAGCAGGAAACAGATTTCAAGAGGTACGTTGGAATCGCCTGTAAAGCACAGGAAGAGGGGCACAACTTGGACAATGGTGCACTTGGCCAAAAAGGGCGTATGTGTTTTCTCCTGAATATATTCAGGAGAAAACGCATACGCCCTTTTTGGCCAAGCAAGCAAGCGGGCAATGCAAATCTGCACTACAAAGAAGTATCATTTCCCACCGGTCAAAAGGAACATCCACAAAATTTGTAAAAACCAGAAAGGCAAGACAGGCCCTGGAGAACTGGGAGCCTTGTTATGCTGATGGGTGGGATGTAAATTGCCAACTGCCTCACTGGAGGAGTGCATTGTGTTCCCTAAAACAAGTAAACAACAGAGCTACAGAGCCAAGGCCACTTCCAGTCTAGGGAATATACCTGGGGAAAACTGAAAATCAATAAGAAAGAGCCACCTCCAAATTTAGGGCTGCACTGGCTACAAGAACCTCAACTTGGGTACACCTTAAATATCCCAGGAAATATAAAAATGGTTCAAAACATTGTGGTACTTACGTACGATGGAATATCCCTCAGCCATGAAATCAATGTCATAAGACCAGTAGCAGCAAAGTGAGTGGATTCAGGTACGATGATTCTAAGTGAAATAAGTCACACAGAAAAAGAAACTTATCATAAGATATCACTTATGAAGATCCTGTAAACATGGCTACACGTGAACTGAGTTAGGAAAGAGAACAGAGTCTCACATTTAGAAAACACTCTTATGCCTGCATAAAGGGGAAGGAGAGGTGGGGTGATGCATAAAACCAGAGTTTGATATAAGCACAGGGACCGTTTCAAAAACCAACTTTGGAATAGACAAGACCTACACCTTCCTCAGTGAAAGAGACTCAAAACCCCATATTTCCCACAGAGGAATATATCTGACTAGTAAGAATCTTAAAACATATGTATTGATGTGTCTCCATAAGGGAATCAAGTGTGTCTAGAGTGGCATAAACATGGCAGCGAGAATCAGCTCAAACCCACTATAAAAAGGAATTTCAAAAGCAAAACCAAAAAACAGGGAAATTCTTTACAATTCCTTCAGGGTGTCTGAGGAAACCTGGAAAGACCCTATCTACAATGACAGCTGGATGTGGAATAAGGCTGGACACTTGGGACTGAGAGGATTGGTGAGATTGGGTGAGCAAATGCAGACCCTTTCAAGCAATAATGCATGGCCCCCATTCAATGGGTCCCAACTCTCCAGGTTCAAGGGAATATTACTACAGCTATAACATGTACAGGAAACCTAGAGAATGGACACACTGTGAATACGAAAGGTTTCTAAAACTCAACGAATAGTCCCTCTCCTGGTGCTCCAGTTTGACTTTCCAACTGCCTTACTATCAATCTCCCAACTTGGAGAGACAGGCCCTTTAACCTCCTGGTTTGCACAGGTTCCCAATTTGGCAGAGGATGGAAGGGACGAGGGAGAACCCATGAGAGAGTAGCTGTTAGGCATTTGGACGGGCACATGTCACTCTAATTTCCCGGCAGGAAGAAGAATTAACCAAAGTCTCAGCCACCCACCGGGAACCAGTATAGGACATGATCCAAAATTTTGGACTTGCGTTCAGCTCACAAAAAACGAGTTGAGAAATGGAGCTCAGGGGCACAGCAATTCACAAACTGGCAGAGTGATAAAGGACAACTATCGTCCAAAAATCTGTTGAGGGAAGTCAACGAGGCGGACTTGAAAGCGAGGCAAAATAGCAGGAAACAGATTTCAAGAGGTACCTTGGAATCGCCTGTAAAGCACAGGAAGAGGGGCACAACTTGGACAATGGTGCACTTGGCCAAAAAGGGCGTATGCGTTTTCTCCTGAATATATTCAGGAGAAAACGCATACGCCCTTTTTGGCCAAGCAAGCAAGCGGGCAATGCAAATCTGCACTACAAAGATGTATCACTTCCCAACGGTCAAAAGGGACATCCACAAAATGTGTAAAAACCAGAAAGGCAAGACAGGCCCTGGAGAACTGGGAGCCTTGTTATGCTGATGGGCGGGATGTAAACTGCCAACTGCCTCACTGGAGGAGTGCATTGTGTTCCCTAAAACAAGTAAACAACAGAGCTACAGAGCCAAGGCCACTTCCAGTCTAGGGAATATACCTTGGGAAAACTGAAAATCAATAAGAAAGAGCCACCTCCAAATTTAGGGCTGCACTGACTACAAGAACCTCAACTTGGGTACACCTTAAATATCCCAGGAAATATAAAAATGGTTCAAAACATTGTGGTACTTACGTATGATGGAATATCCCTCAGCCATGAAATCAATGTCATAAGACCAGTAGCAGCAAAGTGAGTGGATTCAGGTACGATGATTCTAAGTGAAATAAGTCACACAGAGAAAGAAACTTATCATAAGATATCACTTATGAAGATCCTGTAAACATGGCTACACGTGAATTGAGTTAGGAAAGGGAACAGAGTCTCACATTTAGAAAACACTCTTATGCCTGCATAAAGGGGAAGGAGAGGTGGGGTGATTCATAAAACCAGAGTTTGATATAAGCACAGGGACCGTTTCAAAAACCAACTTTGGAATTGACAAGACCGACACCTTCCTCAGTGAAAGAGACTCAAAACCCCATATTTCCCACAGAGGAATATATCTGACTAGTAAGAATCTTAAAACCTATGTATTGATATGTCTCCATAAGGGAATCAAGTGTGTCTAGAGTGGCATAAACATGGCAGCGAGAATCAGCTCAAACCCAGTATAAAAAGGAATTTCAAAAGCAAAACCAAAAAACAGGGAAATTCTTTACAATTCCTTCAGGGTGTCTGAGGAAACCTGGAAAGACCCTATCTACAATGACAGCTGGATGTGGCATAAGGCTGGACACTTGGGACTGAGAGGATTGGAGAGATTGGGTGAGCAAATGCAGACCCTTTCAAGCAATAATGCATGGCCCCCATTCCATGGGTCCCAACTCTCCAGGTTCAAGGGAATATTACTACAGCTATAACATGTACAGGAAACCTAGAGAATGGACACACTGTGAATACGAAAGGTTTCTAAAACTCAACGAATAGTCCCTCTCCTGGTGCTCCAGTTTGACTTTCCAACTGCCTTACTATCAATCTCCCAACTTGGAGAGACAGGCCCTTTAACCTCCTGGTTTGCACAGGTTCCCAATTTGGCAGAGGATGGAAGGGACGAGGGAGAACCCATGAGAGAGTAGCTGTTAGGCATTTGGACGGGCACATGTCACTCTAATTTCCCGGCAGGAAGAAGAATTAACCAAAGTCTCAGCCACCCACCGGGAACCAGTATAGGACATGATCCAAAATTTTGGACTTGCGTTCAGCTCACAAAAAACGAGTTGAGAAATGGAGCTCAGGGGCACAGCAATTCACAAACTGGCAGAGTGATAAAGGACAACTATCGTCCAAAAATCTGTTGAGGGAAGTCAACGAGGCGGACTTGAAAGTGAGGCAAAATAGCAGGAAACAGATTTCAAGAGGTACGTTGGAATCGCCTGTAAAGCACAGGAAGAGGGGCACAACTTGGACAATGGTGCACTTGGCCAAAAAGGGCGTATGCGTTTTCTCCTGAATATATTCAGGAGAAAACGCATACGCCCTTTTTGGCCAAGCAAGCAAGCGGGCAATGCAAATCTGCACTACAAAGAAGTATCACTTCCCACCGGTCAAAAGGGACATCCACAAAATGTGTAAAAACCAGAAAGGCAAGACAGGCCCTGGAGAACTGGGAGCCTTGTTATGCTGATGGGCGGGATGTAAATTGCCAACTGCCTCACTGGAGGAGTGCATTGTGTTCCCTAAAACAAGTAAACAACAGAGCTACAGAGCCAAGGCCACTTCCAGTCTAGGGAATATACCTTGGGAAAACTGAAAATCAATAAGAAAGAGCCACCTCCAAATTTAGGGCTGCACTGACTACAAGAACCTCAACTTGGGTACACCTTAAATATCCCAGGAAATATAAAAATGGTTCAAAACATTGTGGTACTTACGTACGATGGAATATCCCTCAGCCATGAAATCAATGTCATAAGACCAGTAGCAGCAAAGTGAGTGGATTCAGGTACGATGATTCTAAGTGAAATAAGTCACACAGTAAAAGAAACTTATCATAAGATATCACTTATGAAGATCCTGTAAACATGGCTACACGTGAACTGAGTTAGGAAAGAGAACAGAGTCTCACATTTAGAAAACACTCTTATGCCTGCATAAAGGGGAAGGAGAAGTGGGGTGATGCATAAAACCAGAGTTTGATATAAGCACAGGGACCGTTTCAAAAACCAACTTTGGAATAGACAAGACCTACACCTTCCTCAGTGAAAGAGACTCAAAACCCCATATTTCCCACAGAGGAATATATCTGACTAGTAAGAATCTTAAAACCTATGTATTGATGTGTCTCCATAAGGGAATCAAGTGTGTCTAGAGTGGCATAAACATGGCAGCGAGAATCAGCTCAAACCCACTATAAAAAGGAATTTCAAAAGCAAAACCAAAAAACAGGGAAATTCTTTACAATTCCTTCAGGGTGTCTGAGGAAACCTGGAAAGACCCTATCTACAATGACAGCTGGATGTGGCATAAGGCTGGACACTTGGGACTGAGAGGATTGGTGAGATTGGGTGAGCAAATGCAGACCCTTTCAAGCAATAATGCATGGCCCCCATTCCATGGGTCCCAACTCTCCAGGTTCAAGGGAATATTACTACAGCTATAACATGTACAGGAAACCTAGAGAATGGACACACTGTGAATATGAAAGGTTTCTAAAACTCAACGAATAGTCCCTCTCCTGGTGCTCCAGTTTGACTTTCCAACTGCCTTACTATCAATCTCCCAACTTGGAGAGACAGGCCCTTTAACCTCCTGGTTTGCACAGGTTCCCAATTTGCCAGAGGATGGAAGGGACGAGGGAGAACCCATGAGAGAGTAGCTGTTAGGCATTTGGACGGGCACATGTCACTCTAATTTCCCGGCAGGAAGAAGAATTAACCAAAGTCTCAGCCACCCACCGGGAACCAGTATAGGACATGATCCAAAATTTTGGACTTGTGTTCAGCTCACAAAAAACGAGTTGAGAAATGGAGCTCAGGGGCACAGCAATTCACAAACTGGCAGAGTGATAAAGGACAACTATCGTCCAAAAATCTGTTGAGGGAAGTCAACGAGGCGGACTTGAAAGCGAGGCAAAATAGCAGGAAACAGATTTCAAGAGGTACCTTGGAATCGCCTGTAAAGCACAGGAAGAGGGGCACAACTTGGACAATGGTGCACTTGGCCAAAAAGGGCGTATGCGTTTTCTCCTGAATATATTCAGGAGAAAACGCATACGCCCTTTTTGGCCAAGCAAGCAAGCGGGCAATGCAAATCTGCACTACAAAGAAGTATCACTTCCCACCGGTCAAAAGGGACATCCACAAAATGTGTAAAAACCAGAAAGGCAAGACAGGCCCTGGAGAACTGGGAGCCTTGTTATGCTGATGGGCGGGATGTAAATTGCCAACTGCCTCACTGGAGGAGTGCATTGTGTTCCCTAAAACAAGTAAACAACAGAGCTACAGAGCCAAGGCCACTTCCAGTCTAGGGAATATACCTTGGGAAAACTGAAAATCAATAAGAAAGAGCCACCTCCAAATTTAGGGCTGCACTGACTACAAGAACCTCAACTTGGGTACACCTTAAATATCCCAGGAAATATAAAAATGGTTCAAAACATTGTGGTACTTACGTACGATGGAATATCCCTCAGCCATGAAATCAATGTCATAAGACCAGTAGCAGCAAAGTGAGTGGACTCAGGTACGATGATTCTAAGTGAAATAAGTCACACAGAAAAAGAAACTTATCATAAGATATCACTTATGAAGATCCTGTAAACATGGCTACACGTGAATTGAGTTAGGAAAGGGAACAGAGTCTCACATTTAGAAAACACTCTTATGCCTGCATAAAGGGGAAGGAGAGGTGGGGTGATGCATAAAACCAGAGTTTGATATAAGCACAAGGACCGTTTCAAAAACCAACTTTGGAATTGACAAGACCGACACCTTCCTCAGTGAAAGAGACTCAAAACCCCATATTTCCCACAGAGGAATATATCTGACTAGTAAGAATCTTAAAACCTATGTATTGATATGTCTCCATAAGGGAATCAAGTGTGTCTAGAGTGGCAGAAACATGGCAGCGAGAATCAGCTCAAACCCAGTATAAAAAGGAATTTCAAAAGCAAAACCAAAAAACAGGGAAATTCTTTACAATTCCTTCAGGGTGTCTGAGGAAACCTGGAAAGACCCTATCTACAATGACAGCTGGATGTGGCATAAGGCTGGACACTTGGGACTGAGAGGATTGGAGAGATTGGGTGAGCAAATGCAGACCCTTTCAAGCAATAATGCATGGCCCCCATTCCATGGGTCCCAACTCTCCAGGTTCAAGGGAATATTACTACAGCTATAACATGTACAGGAAACCTAGAGAATGGACACACTGTGAATACGAAAGGTTTCTAAAACTCAACGAATAGTCCCTCTCCTGGTGCTCCAGTTTGACTTTCCAACTGCCTTACTATCAATCTCCCAACTTGGAGAGACAGGCCCTTTAACCTCCTGGTTTGCACAGGTTCCCAATTTGGCAGAGGATGGAAGGGACGAGGGAGAACCCATGAGAGAGTAGCTGTTAGGCATTTGGACGGGCACATGTCACTCTAATTTCCCGGCAGGAAGAAGAATTAACCAAAGTCTCAGCCACCCACCGGGAACCAGTATAGGACATGATCCAAAATTTTGGACTTGCGTTCAGCTCACAAAAAACGAGTTGAGAAATGGAGCTCAGGGGCACAGCAATTCACAAACTGGCAGAGTGATAAAGGACAACTATCGTCCAAAAATCTTTTGAGGGAAGTCAACGACGCGGACTTGAAAGTGAGGCAAAATAGCAGGAAACAGATTTCAAGAGGTACCTTGGAATCGCCTGTAAAGCACAGGAAGAGGGGCACAACTTGGACAATGGTGCACTTGGCCAAAAAGGGCGTATGCGTTTTCTCCTGAATATATTCAGGAGAAAACGCATACGCCCTTTTTGGCCAAGCAAGCAAGCGGGCAATGCAAATCTGCACTACAAAGAAGTATCATTTCCCACCGGTCAAAAGGGACATCCACAAAATGTGTAAAAACCAGAAAGGCAAGACAGGCCCTGAGGAACTGGGAGCCTTGTTATGCTGATGGGTGGGATGTAAATTGCCAACTGCCTCACTGGAGGAGTGCATTGTGTTCCCTAAAACAAGTAAACAACAGAGCTAAAGAGCCAAGGCCACTTCCAGTCTATGGAATATACCTTGGGAAAACTGAAAATCAATAAGAAAGAGCCACCTCCAAATTTAGGGCTGCACTGACTACAAGAACCTCAACTTGGGTACACCTTAAATATCCCAGGAAATATAAAAATGGTTCAAAACATTGTGGTACTTACGTACGATGGAATATCCCTCAGCCATGAAATCAATGTCATAAGACCAGTAGCAACAAAGTGAGTGGATTCAGGTACGATGATTCTAAGTGAAATAAGTCACACAGAAAAAGAAACTTATCATAAGATATCACTTATGAAGATCCTGTAAACATGGCTACACGTGAACTGAGTTAGGAAAGAGAATAGAGTCTCACATTTAGAAAACACTCTTATGCCTGCATAAAGGGGAAAGAGAGGTGGGGTGATGCATAAAACCAGAGTTTGATATAAGCACAGGGACCGTTTCAAAAACCAACTTTGGAATTGACAAGACCGACACCTTCCTTAGTGAAAGAGACTCAAAACCCCATATTTCCCACAGAGGAATATATCTGACTAGTAAGAATCTTAAAACCTATGTACTGATGTGTCTCCATAAGGGAATCAAGTGTGTCTAGAGTGGCATAAACATGGCAGCGAGAATCAGCTCAAACCCACTATAAAAAGGAATTTCAAAAGCAAAACCAAAAAACAGGGAAATTCTTTACAATTCCTTCAGGGTGTCTGAGGAAACCTGGAAAGACCCTATCTACAATGACAGCTGGATGTGGCATAAGGCTGGACACTTGGGACTGAGAGGATTGGTGAGATTGGGTGAGCGAATGCAGACCCTTTCAAGCAATAATGCATGGCCCCCATTCCATGGGTCCCAACTCTCCAGGTTCAAGGGAATATTACTACAGCTATAACATGTACAGGAAACCTAGAGAATGGACACACTGTGAATACGAAAGGTTTCTAAAACTCAACGAATAGTCCCTCTCCTGGTGCTCCAGTTTGACTTTCCAACTGCCTTACTATCAATCTCCCAACTTGGAGAGACAGGCCCTTTAACCTCCTGGTTTGCACAGGTTCCCAATTTGGCAGAGGATGGAAGGGACGAGGGAGAACCCATGAGAGAGTAGCTGTTAGGCATTTGGATGGGCACATGTCACTCTAATTTCCCGGCAGGAAGAAGAATTAACCAAAGTCTCAGCCACCCACCGGGAACCAGTATAGGACATGATCCAAAATTTTGGACTTGCGTTCAGCTCACAAAAAACGAGTTGAGAAATGGAGCTCAGGGGCACAGCAATTCACAAACTGGCAGAGTGATAAAGGACAACTATCCTCCAAAAATCTGTTGAGGGAAGTCAACGAGGCGGACTTGAAAGCGAGGCAAAATAGCAGGAAACAGATTTCAAGAGGTACCTTGGAATCGCCTGTAAAGCACAGGAAGAGGGGCACAACTTGGACAATGGTGCACTTGGCCAAAAAGGGCGTATGCGTTTTCTCCTGAATATATTCAGGAGAAAACGCATACGCCCTTTTTGGCCAAGCAAGCAAGCGGGCAATGCAAATCTGCACTACAAAGAAGTATCACTTCCCACCGGTCAAAAGGGACATCCACAAAATGTGTAAAAACCAGAAAGGCAAGACAGGCCCTGGAGAACTGGGAGCCTTGTTATGCTGATGGGCGGGATGTAAATTGCCAACTGCCTCACTGGAGGAGTGCATTGTGTTCCCTAAAACAATAAACAACATAGCTACAGAGCCAAGGCCACTTCCAGTCTAGGGAATATACCTGGGGAAAACTGAAAATCAATAAGAAAGAGCCACCTCCAAATTTAGGGCTGCACTGACTACAAGAACCTCAACTTGGGTACACCTTAAATATCCCAGGAAATATAAAAATGGTTCAAAACATTGTGGTACTTACGTACGATGGAATATCCCTCAGCCATGAAATCAATGTCATAAGACCAGTAGCAGCAAAGTGAGTGGATTCAGGTACGATGATTCTAAGTGAAATAAGTCACACAGAAAAAGAAACTTATCATAAGATATCACTTATGAAGATCCTGTAAACATGGCTACACGTGAACTGAGTTAGGAAAGAGAACAGAGTCTCACATTTAGAAAACACTCTTATGCCTGCATAAAGGGGAAGGAGAGGTGGGGTGATGCATAAAATCAGAGTTTGATATAAGCACAGGGACCGTTTCAAAAACCAACTTTGGAATAGACAAGACCTACACCTTCCTCAGTGAAAGAGACTCAAAACCTCATATTTCCCACAGAGGAATATATCTGACTAGTAAGAATCTTAAAACCTATGTATTGATGTGTCTCCATAAGGGAATCAAGTGTGTCTAGAGTGGCATAAACATGGCAGCGAGAATCAGCTCAAACCCACTATAAAAAGGAATTTCAAAAGCAAAACCAAAAAACAGGGAAATTCTTTACAATTCCTTCAGGGTGTCTGAGGAAACCTGGAAAGACCCTATCTACAATGACAGCTGGATGTGGCATAAGGCTGGACACTTGGGACTGAGAGGATTGGTGAGATTGGGTGAGCAAATGCAGACCCTTTCAAGCAATAATGCATGGCCCCCATTCCATGGGTCCCAACTCTCCAGGTTCAAGGGAATATTACTACAGCTATAACATGTACAGGAAACCTAGAGAATGGACACACTGTGAATACGAAAGGTTTCTAAAACTCAACGAATAGTCCCTCTCCTGGTGCTCCAGTTTGACTTTCCAACTGCCTTACTATCAATCTCCCAACTTGGAGAGACAGGCCCTTTAACCTCCTGGTTTGCACAGGTTCCCAATTTGGCAGAGGATGGAAGGGACGAGGGAGAACCCATGAGAGAGTAGCTGTTAGGCATTTGGACGGGCACATGTCACTCTAATTTCCCGGCAGGAAGAAGAATTAACCAAAGTCTCAGCCACCCACCGGGAACCAGTATAGGACATGATCCAAAATTTTGGACTTGCGTTCAGCTCACAAAAAACGAGTTGAGAAATGGAGCTCAGGGGCACAGCAATTCACAAACTGGCAGAGTGATAAAGGACAACTATCGTCCAAAAATCTGTTGAGGGAAGTCAACGAGGCGGACTTGAAAGCGAGGCAAAATAGCAGGAAACAGATTTCAAGAGGTACCTTGGAATCGCCTGTAAAGCACAGGAAGAGGGGCACAACTTGGACAATGGTGCACTTGGCCAAAAAGGGCGTATGCGTTTTCTCCTGAATATATTCAGGAGAAAACGCATACGCCCTTTTTGGCCAAGCAAGCAAGCGGGCAATGCAAATCTGCACTACAAAGAAGTATCACTTCCCACCGGTCAAAAGGGACATCCACAAAATGTGTAAAAACCAGAAAGGCAAGACAGGCCCTGGAGAACTGGGAGCCTTGTTATGCTGATGGGCGGGATGTAAATTGCCAACTGCCTCACTGGAGGAGTGCATTGTGTTCCCTAATACAAGTAAACAACAGAGCTACAGAGCCAAGGCCACTTCCAGTCTAGGGAATATACCTGGGGAAAACTGAAAATCAATAAGAAAGAGCCACCTCCAAATTTAGGGCTGCACTGACTACAAGAACCTCAACTTGGGTACACCTTAAATATCCCAGGAAATATAAAAATGGTTCAAAACATTGTGGTACTTACGTATGATGGAATATCCCTCAGCGATGAAATCAATGTCATAAGACCAGTAGCAGCAAAGTGAGTGGATTCAGGTACGATGATTCTAAGTGAAATAAGTCACACAGAAAAAGAAACTTATCATAAGATATCACTTATGAAGATCCTGTAAACATGGCTACACGTGAACTGAGTTAGGAAAGAGAACAGAGTCTCACATTTAGAAAACACTCTTATGCCTGCATAAAGGGGAAGGAGAGGTGGGGTGATGCATAAAACCAGAGTTTGATATAAGCACAGGGACCGTTCCAAAAACCAACTTTGGAATAGACAAGACCTACACCTTCCTCAGTGAAAGAGACTCAAAACCCCATATTTCCCGCAGAGGAATATATCTGACTAGTAAGAATCTTAAATCCTATGTATTGATATGTCTCCATAAGGGAATCAAGTGTGTCTAGAGTGGCATAAACATGGCAGCGAGAATCAGCTCAAACCCACTATAAAAAGGAATTTCAAAAGCAAAACCAAAAAACAGGGAAATTCTTTACAATTCCTTCAGGGTGTCTGAGGAAACCTGGAAAGACCCTATCTACAATGACAGCTGGATGTGGCATAAGGCTGGACACTTGGGACTGAGAGGATTGGTGAGATTGGGTGAGCAAATGCAGACCCTTTCAAGCAATAATGCATGGCCCCCATTCCATGGGTCCCAACTCTCCAGGTTCAAGGGAATATTACTACAGCTATAACATGTACAGGAAACCTAGAGAATGGACACACTGTGAATATGAAAGGTTTCTAAAACTCAACGAATAGTCCCTCTCCTGGTGCTCCAGTTTGACTTTCCAACTGCCTTACTATCAATCTCCCAACTTGGAGAGACAGGCCCTTTAACCTCCTGGTTTGCACAGGTTCCCAATTTGGCAGAGGATGGAAGGGACGAGGGAGAACCCATGAGAGAGTAGCTGTTAGGCATTTGGACGGGCACATGTCACTCTAATTTCCCGGCAGGAAGAAGAATTAACCAAAGTCTCAGCCACCCACCGGGAACCAGTATAGGACATGATCCAAAATTTTGGACTTGCGTTCAGCTCACAAAAAACGAGTTGAGAAATGGAGCTCAGGGGCACAGCAATTCACAAACTGGCAGAGTGATAAAGGACAACTATCGTCCAAAAATCTGTTGAGGGAAGTCAACGAGGCGGACTTGAAAGCGAGGCAAAATAGCAGGAAACAGATTTCAAGAGGTACCTTGGAATCGCCTGTAAAGCACAGGAAGAGGGGCACAACTTGGACAATGGTGCACTTGGCCAAAAAGGGCGTATGCGTTTTCTCCTGAATATATTCAGGAGAAAACGCATACGCCCTTTTTGGCCAAGCAAGCAAGCGGGCAATGCAAATCTGCAGTACAAAGAAGTATCACTTCCCACCGGTCAAAAGGGACATCCACAAAATGTGTAAAAACCAGAAAGGCAAGACAGGCCCTGGAGAACTGGGAGCCTTGTTATGCTGATGGGCGGGATGTAAATTGCCAACTGCCTCACTGGAGGAGTGCATTGTGTTCCCTAAAACAAGTAAACAACAGAGCTACAGAGCCAAGGCCACTTCCAGTCTAGGGAATATACCTTGGGAAAACTGAAAATCAATAAGAAAGAGCCACCTCCAAATTTAGGGCTGCACTGACTACAAGAACCTCAACTTGGGTACACCTTAAATATCCCAGGAAATATAAAAATGGTTCAAAACATTGTGGTACTTACGTACGATGGAATATCCCTCAGCCATGAAATCAATGTCATAAGACCAGTAGCAGCAAAGTGAGTGGATTCAGGTACGATGATTCTAAGTGAAATAAGTCACACAGAAAAAGAAACTTATCATAAGATATCACTTAGGAAGATCCTGTAAACATGGCTACACGTGAACTGAGTTAGGAAAGAGAACAGAGTCTCACATTTAGAAAACACTCTTATGCCTGCATAAAGGGGAAGGAGAGGTGGGGTGATGCATAAAACCAGAGTTTGATATAAGCACAGGGACCGTTCCAAAAACCAACTTTGGAATAGACAAGACCTACACCTTCCTCAGTGAAAGAGACTCAAAACCCCATATTTCCCGCAGAGGAATATATATGACTAGTAAGAATCTTAAAACCTATGTATTGATATGTCTCCATAAGGGAATCAAGTGTGTCTAGAGTGGCATAAACATGGCAGCGAGAATCAGCTCAAACCCACTATAAAAAGGAATTTCAAAAGCAAAACCAAAAAACAGGGAAATTCTTTACAATTCCTTCAGGGTGTCTGAGGAAACCTGGAAAGACCCTATCTACAATGACAGCTGGATGTGGCATAAGGCTGGACACTTGGGACTGAGAGGATTGGTGAGATTGGGTGAGCAAATGCAGACCCTTTCAAGCAATAATGCATGGCCCCCATTCCATGGGTCCCAACTCTCCAGGTTCAAGGGAATATTACTACAGCTATAACATGTACAGGAAACCTAGAGAATGGACACACTGTGAATACGAAAGGTTTCTAAAACTCAACGAATAGTCCCTCTCCTGGTGCTCCAGTTTGACTTTCCAACTGCCTTACTATCAATCTCCCAACTTGGAGAGACAGGCCCTTTAACCTCCTGGTTTGCACAGGTTCCCAATTTGGCAGAGGATGGAAGGGACGAGGGAGAACCCATGAGAGAGTAGCTGTTAGGCATTTGGACGGGCACATGTCACTCTAATTTCCCGGCAGGAAGAAGAATTAACCAAAGTCTCAGCCACCCACCGGGAACCAGTATAGGACATGATCCAAAATTTTGGACTTGCGTTCAGCTCACAAAAAACGAATTGAGAAATGGAGCTCAGGGGCACAGCAATTCAAAAACTGGCAGAGTGATAAAGGACAACTATCGTCCAAAAATCTGTTGAGGGAAGTCAACGAGGCGGACTTGAAAGCGAGGCAAAATAGCAGGAAATAGATTTCAAGAGGTACGTTGGAATCGCCTGTAAAGCACAGGAAGAGGGGCACAACTTGGACAATGGTGCACTTGGCCAAAAAGGGCGTATGCGTTTTCTCCTGAATATATTCAGGAGAAAACGCATACGCCCTTTTTGGCCAAGCAAGCAAGCGGGCAATGCAAATCTGCACTACAAAGAAGTATCACTTCCCACCGGTCAAAAGGGACATCCACAAAATGTGTAAAAACCAGAAAGGCAAGACAGGCCCTGGAGAACTGGGAGCCTTGTTATGCTGATGGGCGGGATGTAAATTGCCAACTGCCTCACTGGAGGAGTGCATTGTGTTCCCTAAAACAATAAACAACATAGCTACAGAGCCAAGGCCACTTCCAGTCTAGGGAATATACCTGGGGAAAACTGAAAATCAATAAGAAAGAGCCACCTCCAAATTTAGGGCTGCACTGACTACAAGAACCTCAACTTGGGTACACCTTAAATATCCCAGGAAATATAAAAATGGTTCAAAACATTGTGGTACTTACGTACGATGGAATATCCCTCAGCCATGAAATCAATGTCATAAGACCAGTAGCAGCAAAGTGAGTGGATTCAGGTACGATGATTCTAAGTGAAATAAGTCACACAGAAAAAGAAACTTATCATAAGATATCACTTATGAAGATCCTGTAAACATGGCTACACGTGAACTGAGTTAGGAAAGAGAACAGAGTCTCACATTTAGAAAACACTCTTATGCCTGCATAAAGGGGAAGGAGAGGTGGGGTGATGCATAAAATCAGAGTTTGATATAAGCACAGGGACCGTTTCAAAAACCAACTTTGGAATAGACAAGACCTACACCTTCCTCAGTGAAAGAGACTCAAAACCTCATATTTCCCACAGAGGAATATATCTGACTAGTAAGAATCTTAAAACCTATGTATTGATGTGTCTCCATAAGGGAATCAAGTGTGTCTAGAGTGGCATAAACATGGCAGCGAGAATCAGCTCAACCCCACTATAAAAAGGAATTTCAAAAGCAAAACCAAAAAACAGGGAAATTCTTTACAATTCCTTCAGGGTGTCTGAGGAAACCTGGAAAGACCCTATCTACAATGACAGCTGGATGTGGCATAAGGCTGGACACTTGGGACTGAGAGGATTGGTGAGATTGGGTGAGCAAATGCAGACCCTTTCAAGCAATAATGCATGGCCCCCATTCCATGGGTCCCAACTCTCCAGGTTCAAGGGAATATTACTACAGCTATAACATGTACAGGATACCTAGAGAATGGACACACTGTGAATACGAAAGGTTTCTAAAGCTCAACGAATAGTCCCTCTCCTGGTGCTCCAGTTTGACTTTCCAACTGCCTTACTATCAATCTCCCAACTTGGAGAGACAGGCCCTTTAACCTCCTGGTTTGCACAGGTTCCCAATTTGGCAGAGGATGGAAGGGACGAGGGAGAACCCATGAGAGAGTAGCTGTTAGGCATTTGGACGGGCACATGTCACTCTAATTTCCCGGCAGGAAGAAGAATTAACCAAAGTCTCAGCCACCCACCGGGAACCAGTATAGGACATGATCCAAAATTTTGGACTTGCGTTCAGCTCACAAAAAACGAGTTGAGAAATGGAGCTC
Organism: Mesoplodon densirostris; assembly: GCF_025265405.1. Lineage (NCBI taxonomy): Eukaryota > Metazoa > Chordata > Mammalia > Artiodactyla > Ziphiidae > Mesoplodon > Mesoplodon densirostris. Next base: position 185,153,961 of record NC_082663.1, on the reverse strand, counting down.
AGGGGCACAGCAATTCACAAACTGGCAGAGTGATAAAGGACAACTATCGTCCAAAAATCTGTTGAGGGAAGTCAACGAGGCGGACTTGAAAGCGAGGCAAAATAGCAGGAAACAGATTTCAAGAGGTACCTTGGAATCGCCTGTAAAGCACAGGAAGAGGGGCACAACTTGGACAATGGTGCACTTGGCCAAAAAGGGCGTATGCGTTTTCTCCTGAATATATTCAGGAGAAAACGCATACGCCCTTTTTGGCCAAGCAAGCAAGCGGGCAATGCAAATCTGCACTACAAAGAAGTATCACTTCCCACCGGTCAAAAGGGACATCCACAAAATGTGTAAAAACCAGAAAGGCAAGACAGGCCCTGGAGAACTGGGAGCCTTGTTATGCTGATGGGCGGGATATAAATTGCCAACTGCCTCACTGGAGGAGTGCATTGTGTTCCCTAAAACAAGTAAACAACAGAGCTACAGAGCCAAGGCCACTTCCAGTCTAGGGAATATACCTTGGGAAAACTGAAAATCAATAAGAAAGAGCCACCTCCAAATTTAGGGCTGCACTGACTACAAAAACCTCAACTTGGGTACACCTTAAATATTCCAGGAAATATAAAAATGGTTCAAAACATTGTGGTACTTACGTACGATGGAATATCCCTCAGCCATGAAATCAATGTCATAAGACCAGTAGCAGCAAAGTGAGTGGATTCAGGTACGATGATTCTAAGTGAAATAAGTCACACAGAAAAAGAAACTTATCATAAGATATCACTTAGGAAAATCCTGTAAACATGGCTACACGTGAACTGAGTTAGGAAAGAGAACAGAGTCTCACATTTAGAAAACACTCTTATGCCTGCATAAAGGGGAAGGAGAGGTGGGGTGATGCATAAAACCAGAGTTTGATATAAGCACAGGGACCGTTTCAAAAACCAACTTTGGAATAGACAAGACCTACACCTTCCTCAGTGAAAGAGACTCAAAACCCCATATTTCCCACAGAGGAATATGTCTGACTAGTAAGAATCTTAAAACCTATGTATTGATGTGTCTCCATAAGGGAATCAAGTGTGTCTAGAGTGGCATAAACATGGCAGCGAGAATCAGCTCAAACCCACTATAAAAAGGAATTTCAAAAGCAAAACCAAAAAACAGGGAAATTCTTTACAATTCCTTCAGGGTGTCTGAGGAAACCTGGAAAGACCCTATCTACAATGACAGCTGGATGTGGCATAAGGCTGGACACTTGGGACTGAGAGGATTGGTGAGATTGGTTGAGCAAATGCAGACCCTTTCAAGCAATAATGCATGGCCCCCATTCCATGGGTCCCAACTCTCCATGTTCAAGGGAATATTACTACAGCTATAACATGTACAGGAAACCTAGAGAATGGACACACTGTGAATATGAAAGGTTTCTAAAACTCAACGAATAGTCCCTCTCCTGGTGCTCCAGTTTGACTTTCCAACTGCCTTACTATCAATCTCCCAACTTGGAGAGACAGGCCCTTTAACCTCCTGGTTTGCACAGGTTCCCAATTTGGCAGAGGATGGAAGGGACGAGGGAGAACCCATGAGAGAGTAGCTGTTAGGCATTTGGACGGGCACATGTCACTCTAATTTCCCGGCAGGAAGAAGAATTAACCAAAGTCTCAGCCACCCACCGGGAACCAGTATAGGACATGATCCAAAATTTTGGACTTGCGTTCAGCTCACAAAAAACGAGTTGAGAAATGGAGCTCAGGGGCACAGCAATTCACAAACTGGCAGAGTGATAAAGGACAACTATCGTCCAAAAATCTGTTGAGGGAAGTCAACGAGGCGGACTTGAAAGCGAGGCAAAATAGCAGGAAACAGATTTCAAGAGGTACCTTGGAATCGCCTGTAAAGCACAGGAAGAGGGGCACAACTTGGACAATGGTGCACTTGGCCAAAAAGGGCGTATGCGTTTTCTCCTGAATATATTCAGGAGAAAACGCATACGCCCTTTTTGGCCAAGCAAGCAAGCGGGCAATGCAAATCTGCACTACAAAGAAGTATCACTTCCCACCGGTCAAAAGGGACATCCACAAAATGTGTAAAAACCAGAAAGGCAAGACAGGCCCTGGAGAACTGGGAGCCTTGTTATGCTGATGGGCGGGATGTAAATTGCCAACTGCCTCACTGGAGGAGTGCATTGTGTTCCCTAAAACAAGTAAACAACAGAGCTACAGAGCCAAGGCCACTTCCAGTCTAGGGAATATACCTTGGGAAAACGGAAAATCAATAAGAAAGAGCCACCTCCAAATTTAGGGCTGCACTGACTACAAGAACCTCAACTTGGGTACACCTTAAATATCCCAGGAAATATAAAAATGGTTCAAAACATTGTGGTACTTACGTACGATGGAATATCCCTCAGCCATGAAATCAATGTCATAAGACCAGTAGCAGCAAAGTGAGTGGATTCAGGTACGATGATTCTAAGTGAAATAAGTCACACAGAAAAAGAAACTTATCATAAGATATCACTTAGGAAGATCCTGTAAACATGGCTACACGTGAACTGAGTTAGGAAAGAGAACAGAGTCTCACATTTAGAAAACACTCTTATGCCTGCATAAAGGGGAAGGAGAGGTGGGGTGATGCATAAAACCAGAGTTTGATATAAGCACAGGGACCGTTCCAAAAACCAACTTTGGAATAGACAAGACCTACACCTTCCTCAGTGAAAGAGACTCAAAACCCCATATTTCCCGCAGAGGAATATATATGACTAGTAAGAATCTTAAAACCTATGTATTGATATGTCTCCATAAGGGAATCAAGTGTGTCTAGAGTGGCATAAACATGGCAGCGAGAATCAGCTCAAACCCACTATAAAAAGGAATTTCAAAAGCAAAACCAAAAAACAGGGAAATTCTTTACAATTCCTTCAGGGTGTCTGAGGAAACCTGGAAAGACCCTATCTGCAATGACAGCTGGATGTGGCATAAGGCTGGACACTTGGGACTGAGAGGATTGGTGAGATTGGGTGAGCAAATGCAGACCCTTTCAAGCAATAATGCATGGCCCCCATTCCATGGGTCCCAACTCTCCAGGTTCAAGGGAATATTACTACAGCTATAACATGTACAGGAAACCTAGAGAATGGACACACTGTGAATACGAAAGGTTTCTAAAACTCAACGAATAGTCCCTCTCCTGGTGCTCCAGTTTGACTTTCCAACTGCCTTACTATCAATCTCCCAACTTGGAGAGACAGGCCCTTTAACCTCCTGGTTTGCACAGGTTCCCAATTTGGCAGAGGATGGAAGGGACGAGGGAGAACCCATGAGAGAGTAGCTGTTAGGCATTTGGACGGGCACATGTCACTCTAATTTCCCGGCAGGAAGAAGAATTAACCAAAGTCTCAGCCACCCACCGGGAACCAGTATAGGACATGATCCAAAATTTTGGACTTGCGTTCAGCTCACAAAAAACGAATTGAGAAATGGAGCTCAGGGGCACAGCAATTCAAAAACTGGCAGAGTGATAAAGGACAACTATCGTCCAAAAATCTGTTGAGGGAAGTCAACGAGGCGGACTTGAAAGCGAGGCAAAATAGCAGGAAATAGATTTCAAGAGGTACGTTGGAATCGCCTGTAAAGCACAGGAAGAGGGGCACAACTTGGACAATGGTGCACTTGGCCAAAAAGGGCGTATGCGTTTTCTCCTGAATATATTCAGGAGAAAACGCATACGCCCTTTTTGGCCAAGCAAGCAAGCGGGCAATGCAAATCTGCACTACAAAGAAGTATCACTTCCCACCGGTCAAAAGGGACATCCACAAAATGTGTAAAAACCAGAAAGGCAAGACAGGCCCTGGAGAACTGGGAGCCTTGTTATGCTGATGGGCGGGATGTAAATTGCCAACTGCCTCACTGGAGGAGTGCATTGTGTTCCCTAAAACAATAAACAACATAGCTACAGAGCCAAGGCCACTTCCAGTCTAGGGAATATACCTGGGGAAAACTGAAAATCAATAAGAAAGAGCCACCTCCAAATTTAGGGCTGCACTGACTACAAGAACCTCAACTTGGGTACACCTTAAATATCCCAGGAAATATAAAAATGGTTCAAAACATTGTGGTACTTACGTACGATGGAATATCCCTCAGCCATGAAATCAATGTCATAAGACCAGTAGCAGCAAAGTGAGTGGATTCAGGTACGATGATTCTAAGTGAAATAAGTCACACAGAAAAAGAAACTTATCATAAGATATCACTTATGAAGATCCTGTAAACATGGCTACACGTGAACTGAGTTAGGAAAGAGAACAGAGTCTCACATTTAGAAAACACTCTTATGCCTGCATAAAGGGGAAGGAGAGGTGGGGTGATGCATAAAATCAGAGTTTGATATAAGCACAGGGACCGTTTCAAAAACCAACTTTGGAATAGACAAGACCTACACCTTCCTCAGTGAAAGAGACTCAAAACCTCATATTTCCCACAGAGGAATATATCTGACTAGTAAGAATCTTAAAACCTATGTATTGATGTGTCTCCATAAGGGAATCAAGTGTGTCTAGAGTGGCATAAACATGGCAGCGAGAATCAGCTCAACCCCACTATAAAAAGGAATTTCAAAAGCAAAACCAAAAAACAGGGAAATTCTTTACAATTCCTTCAGGGTGTCTGAGGAAACCTGGAAAGACCCTATCTACAATGACAGCTGGATGTGGCATAAGGCTGGACACTTGGGACTGAGAGGATTGGTGAGATTGGGTGAGCAAATGCAGACCCTTTCAAGCAATAATGCATGGCCCCCATTCCATGGGTCCCAACTCTCCAGGTTCAAGGGAATATTACTACAGCTATAACATGTACAGGAAACCTAGAGAATGGACACACTGTGAATACGAAAGGTTTCTAAAACTCAACGAATAGTCCCTCTCCTGGTGCTCCAGTTTGACTTTCCAACTGCCTTACTATCAATCTCCCAACTTGGAGAGACAGGCCCTTTAACCTCCTGGTTTGCACAGGTTCCCAATTTGGCAGAGGATGGAAGGGACGAGGGAGAACCCATGAGAGAGTAGCTGTTAGGCATTTGGACGGGCACATGTCACTCTAATTTCCCGGCAGGAAGAAGAATTAACCAAAGTCTCAGCCACCCACCGGGAACCAGTATAGGACATGATCCAAAATTTTGGACTTGTGTTCAGCTCACAAAAAACGAGTTGAGAAATGGAGCTCAGGGGCACAGCAATTCACAAACTGGCAGAGTGATAAAGGACAACTATCGTCCAAAAATCTGTTGAGGGAAGTCAACGAGGCGGACTTGAAAGCGAGGCAAAATAGCAGGAAACAGATTTCAAGAGGTACCTTGGAATCGCCTGTAAAGCACAGGAAGAGGGGCACAACTTGGACAATGGTGCACTTGGCCAAAAAGGGCGTATGCGTTTTCTCCTGAATATATTCAGGAGAAAACGCATACGCCCTTTTTGGCCAAGCAAGCAAGCGGGCAATGCAAATCTGCACTACAAAGAAGTATCACTTCCCACCGGTCAAAAGGGACATCCACAAAATGTGTAAAAACCAGAAAGGCAAGACAGGCCCTGGAGAACTGGGAGCCTTGTTATGCTGATGGGCGGGATGTAAATTGCCAACTGCCTCACTGGAGGAGTGCATTGTGTTCCCTAAAACAAGTAAACAACAGAGCTACAGAGCCAAGGCCACTTCCAGTCTAGGGAATATACCTTGGGAAAACTGAAAATCAATAAGAAAGAGCCACCTCCAAATTTAGGGCTGCACTGGCTACAAGAACCTCAACTTGGGTACACCTTAAATATCCCAGGAAATAAAAAATGGTTCAAAACATTGTGGTACTTACGTACGATGGAATATCCCTCAGCCATGAAATCAATGTCATAAGACCAGTAGCAGCAAAGTGAGTGGATTCAGGTACGATGATTCTAAGTGAAATAAGTCACACAGAAAAAGAAACTTATCATAAGATATCACTTATGAAGATCCTGTAAACATGGCTACACGTGAACTGAGTTAGGAAAGAGAACAGAGTCTCACATTTAGAAAACACTCTTATGCCTGCATAAAGGGGAAGGAGAGGTGGGGTGATGCATAAAACCAGAGTTTGATATAAGCACAGGGACCGTTTCAAAAACCAACTTTGGAATTGACAAGACCGACACCTTCCTCAGTGAAAGAGACTCAAAACCCCATATTTCCCAGAGAGGAATATATCTGACTAGTAAGAATCTTAAAACCTATGTATTGATATGTCTCCATAAGGGAATCAAGTGTGTCTAGAGTGGCATAAACATGGCAGCGAGAATCAGCTCAAACCCACTATAAAAAGGAATTTCAAAAGCAAAACCAAAAAACAGGGAAATTCTTTACAATTCCTTCAGGGTGTCTGAGGAAACCTGGAAAGACCCTATCTACAATGACAGCTGGATGTGGCATAAGGCTGGACACTTGGGACTGAGAGGATTGGTGAGATTGGGTGAGCAAATGCAGACCCTTTCAAGCAATAATGCATGGCCCCCATTCCATGGGTCCCAACTCTCCAGGTTCAAGGGAATATTACTACAGCTATAACATGTACAGGATACCTAGAGAATGGACACACTGTGAATACGAAAGGTTTCTAAAGCTCAACGAATAGTCCCTCTCCTGGTGCTCCAGTTTGACTTTCCAACTGCCTTACTATCAATCTCCCAACTTGGAGAGACAGGCCCTTTAACCTCCTGGTTTGCACAGGTTCCCAATTTGGCAGAGGATGGAAGGGACGAGGGAGAACCCATGAGAGAGTAGCTGTTAGGCATTTGGACGGGCACATGTCACTCTAATTTCCCGGCAGGAAGAAGAATTAACCAAAGTCTCAGCCACCCACCGGGAACCAGTATAGGACATGATCCAAAATTTTGGACTTGCGTTCAGCTCACAAAAAACGAGTTGAGAAATGGAGCTCAGGGGCACAGCAATTCACAAACTGGCAGAGTGATAAAGGACAACTATCGTCCAAAAATCTGTTGAGGGAAGTCAACGAGGCGGACTTGAAAGCGAGGCAAAATAGCAGGAAACAGATTTCAAGAGGTACCTTGGAATCGCCTGTAAAGCACAGGAAGAGGGGCACAACTTGGACAATGGTGCACTTGGCCAAAAAGGGCGTATGCGTTTTCTCCTGAATATATTCAGGAGAAAACGCATACGCCCTTTTTGGCCAAGCAAGCAAGCGGGCAATGCAAATCTGCACTACAAAGAAGTATCACTTCCCACCGGTCAAAAGGGACATCCACAAAATGTGTAAAAACCAGAAAGGCAAGACAGGCCCTGGAGAACTGGGAGCCTTGTTATGCTGATGGGCGGGATATAAATTGCCAACTGCCTCACTGGAGGAGTGCATTGTGTTCCCTAAAACAAGTAAACAACAGAGCTACAGAGCCAAGGCCACTTCCAGTCTAGGGAATATACCTTGGGAAAACTGAAAATCAATAAGAAAGAGCCACCTCCAAATTTAGGGCTGCACTGACTACAAAAACCTCAACTTGGGTACACCTTAAATATTCCAGGAAATATAAAAATGGTTCAAAACATTGTGGTACTTACGTACGATGGAATATCCCTCAGCCATGAAATCAATGTCATAAGACCAGTAGCAGCAAAGTGAGTGGATTCAGGTACGATGATTCTAAGTGAGATAAGTCACACAGAAAAAGAAACTTATCATAAGATATCACTTAGGAAAATCCTGTAAACATGGCTACACGTGAACTGAGTTAGGAAAGAGAACAGAGTCTCACATTTAGAAAACACTCTTATGCCTGCATAAAGGGGAAGGAGAGGTGGGGTGATGCATAAAACCAGAGTTTGATATAAGCACAGGGACCGTTTCAAAAACCAACTTTGGAATAGACAAGACCTACACCTTCCTCAGTGAAAGAGACTCAAAACCCCATATTTCCCACAGAGGAATATGTCTGACTAGTAAGAATCTTAAAACCTATGTATTGATGTGTCTCCATAAGGGAATCAAGTGTGTCTAGAGTGGCATAAACATGGCAGCGAGAATCAGCTCAAACCCACTATAAAAAGGAATTTCAAAAGCAAAACCAAAAAACAGGGAAATTCTTTACAATTCCTTCAGGGTGTCTGAGGAAACCTGGAAAGACCCTATCTACAATGACAGCTGGATGTGGCATAAGGCTGGACACTTGGGACTGAGAGGATTGGTGAGATTGGTTGAGCAAATGCAGACCCTTTCAAGCAATAATGCATGGCCCCCATTCCATGGGTCCCAACTCTCCATGTTCAAGGGAATATTACTACAGCTATAACATGTACAGGAAACCTAGAGAATGGACACACTGTGAATATGAAAGGTTTCTAAAACTCAACGAATAGTCCCTCTCCTGGTGCTCCAGTTTGACTTTCCAACTGCCTTACTATCAATCTCCCAACTTGGAGAGACAGGCCCTTTAACCTCCTGGTTTGCACAGGTTCCCAATTTGGCAGAGGATGGAAGGGACGAGGGAGAACCCATGAGAGAGTAGCTGTTAGGCATTTGGACGGGCACATGTCACTCTAATTTCCCGGCAGGAAGAAGAATTAACCAAAGTCTCAGCCACCCACCGGGAACCAGTATAGGACATGATCCAAAATTTTGGACTTGCGTTCAGCTCACAAAAAACGAGTTGAGAAATGGAGCTCAGGGGCACAGCAATTCACAAACTGGCAGAGTGATAAAGGACAACTATCGTCCAAAAATCTGTTGAGGGAAGTCAACGAGGCGGACTTGAAAGCGAGGCAAAATAGCAGGAAACAGATTTCAAGAGGTACCTTGGAATCGCCTGTAAAGCACAGGAAGAGGGGCACAACTTGGACAATGGTGCACTTGGCCAAAAAGGGCGTATGCGTTTTCTCCTGAATATATTCAGGAGAAAACGCATACGCCCTTTTTGGCCAAGCAAGCAAGCGGGCAATGCAAATCTGCACTACAAAGAAGTATCACTTCCCACCGGTCAAAAGGGACATCCACAAAATGTGTAAAAACCAGAAAGGCAAGACAGGCCCTGGAGAACTGGGAGCCTTGTTATGCTGATGGGCGGGATGTAAATTGCCAACTGCCTCACTGGAGGAGTGCATTGTGTTCCCTAAAACAAGTAAACAACAGAGCTACAGAGCCAAGGCCACTTCCAGTCTAGGGAATATACCTTGGGAAAACTGAAAATCAATAAGAAAGAGCCACCTCTAAATTTAGGGCTGCACTGACTACAAGAACCTCAACTTGGGTACACCTTAAATATCCCAGGAAATATAAAAATGGTTCAAAACATTGTGGTACTTACGTACGATGGAATATCCCTCAGCCATGAAATCAATGTCATAAGACCAGTAGCAGCAAAGTGAGTGGATTCAGGTACGATGATTCTAAGTGAAATAAGTCACACAGAAAAAGAAACTTATCATAAGATATCACTTAGGAAGATCCTGTAAACATGGCTACACGTGAACTGAGTTAGGAAAGAGAACAGAGTCTCACATTTAGAAAACACTCTTATGCCTGCATAAAGGGGAAGGAGAGGTGGGGTGATGCATAAAACCAGAGTTTGATATAAGCACAGGGACCGTTCCAAAAACCAACTTTGGAATAGACAAGACCTACACCTTCCTCAGTGAAAGAGACTCAAAACCCCATATTTCCCGCAGAGGAATATATATGACTAGTAAGAATCTTAAAACCTATGTATTGATATGTCTCCATAAGGGAATCAAGTGTGTCTAGAGTGGCATAAACATGGCAGCGAGAATCAGCTCAAACCCACTATAAAAAGGAATTTCAAAAGCAAAACCAAAAAACAGGGAAATTCTTTACAATTCCTTCAGGGTGTCTGAGGAAACCTGGAAAGACCCTATCTACAATGACAGCTGGATGTGGCATAAGGCTGGACACTTGGGACTGAGAGGATTGGTGAGATTGGGTGAGCGAATGCAGACCCTTTCAAGCAATAATGCATGGCCCCCATTCCATGGGTCCCAACTCTCCAGGTTCAAGGGAATATTACTACAGCTATAACATGTACAGGAAACCTAGAGAATGGACACACTGTGAATACGAAAGGTTTCTAAAACTCAACGAATAGTCCCTCTCCTGGTGCTCCAGTTTGACTTTCCAACTGCCTTACTATCAATCTCCCAACTTGGAGAGACAGGCCCTTTAACCTCCTGGTTTGCACAGGTTCCCAATTTGGCAGAGGATGGAAGGGACGAGGGAGAACCCATGAGAGAGTAGCTGTTAGGCATTTGGACGGGCACATGTCACTCTAATTTCCCGGCAGGAAGAAGAATTAACCAAAGTCTCAGCCACCCACCGGGAACCAGTATAGGACATGATCCAAAATTTTGGACTTGCGTTCAGCTCACAAAAAACGAATTGAGAAATGGAGCTCAGGGGCACAGCAATTCAAAAACTGGCAGAGTGATAAAGGACAACTATCGTCCAAAAATCTGTTGAGGGAAGTCAACGAGGCGGACTTGAAAGCGAGGCAAAATAGCAGGAAATAGATTTCAAGAGGTACGTTGGAATCGCCTGTAAAGCACAGGAAGAGGGGCACAACTTGGACAATGGTGCACTTGGCCAAAAAGGGCGTATGCGTTTTCTCCTGAATATATTCAGGAGAAAACGCATACGCCCTTTTTGGCCAAGCAAGCAAGCGGGCAATGCAAATCTGCACTACAAAGAAGTATCACTTCCCACCGGTCAAAAGGGACATCCACAAAATGTGTAAAAACCAGAAAGGCAAGACAGGCCCTGGAGAACTGGGAGCCTTGTTATGCTGATGGGCGGGATGTAAACTGCCAACTGCCTCACTGGAGGAGTGCATTGTGTTCCCTAAAAGAAGTAAACAACAGAGCTACAGAGCCAAGGCCACTTCCAGTCTAGGGAATATACCTTGGGAAAACTGAAAATCAATAAGAAAGAGCCACCTCCAAATTTAGGGCTGCACTGACTACAAGAACCTCAACTTGGGTACACCTTAAATATCCCAGGAAATATAAAAATGGTTCAAAACATTGTGGTACTTACGTATGATGGAATATCCCTCAGCGATGAAATCAATGTCATAAGACCAGTAGCAGCAAAGTGAGTGGATTCAGGTACGATGATTCTAAGTGAAATAAGTCACACAGAAAAAGAAACTTATCATAAGATATCACTTATGAAGATCCTGTAAACATGGCTACACGTGAACTGAGTTAGGAAAGAGAACAGAGTCTCACATTTAGAAAACACTCTTATGCCTGCATAAAGGGGAAGGAGAGGTGGGGTGATGCATAAAACCAGAGTTTGATATAAGCACAGGGACCGTTCCAAAAACCAACTTTGGAATAGACAAGACCTACACCTTCCTCAGTGAAAGAGACTCAAAACCCCATATTTCCCGCAGAGGAATATATCTGACTAGTAAGAATCTTAAATCCTATGTATTGATATGTCTCCATAAGGGAATCAAGTGTGTCTAGAGTGGCATAAACATGGCAGCGAGAATCAGCTCAAACCCACTATAAAAAGGAATTTCAAAAGGAAAACCAAAAAACAGGGAAATTCTTTACAATTCCTTCAGGGTGTCTGAGGAAACCTGGAAAGACCCTATCTACAATGACAGCTGGATGTGGCATAAGGCTGGACACTTGGGACTGATTGGATTGGTGAGATTGGGTGAGCAAATGCAGACCCTTTCAAGCAATAATGCATGGCCCCCATTCCATGGGTCCCAACTCTCCAGGTTCAAGGGAATATTACTACAGCTATAACATGTACAGGAAACCTAGAGAATGGACACACTGTGAATATGAAAGGTTTCTAAAACTCAACGAATAGTCCCTCTCCTGGTGCTCCAGTTTGACTTTCCAACTGCCTTACTATCAATCTCCCAACTTGGAGAGACAGGCCCTTTAACCTCCTGGTTTGCACAGGTTCCCAATTTGCCAGAGGATGGAAGGGACGAGGGAGAACCCATGAGAGAGTAGCTGTTAGGCATTTGGACGGGCACATGTCACTCTAATTTCCCGGCAGGAAGAAGAATTAACCAAAGTCTCAGCCACCCACCGGGAACCAGTATAGGACATGATCCAAAATTTTGGACTTGTGTTCAGCTCACAAAAAACGAGTTGAGAAATGGAGCTCAGGGGCACAGCAATTCACAAACTGGCAGAGTGATAAAGGACAACTATCGTCCAAAAATCTGTTGAGGGAAGTCAACGAGGCGGACTTGAAAGCGAGGCAAAATAGCAGGAAACAGATTTCAAGAGGTACCTTGGAATCGCCTGTAAAGCACAGGAAGAGGGGCACAACTTGGACAATGGTGCACTTGGCCAAAAAGGGCGTATGCGTTTTCTCCTGAATATATTCAGGAGAAAACGCATACGCCCTTTTTGGCCAAGCAAGCAAGCGGGCAATGCAAATCTGCACTACAAAGAAGTATCACTTCCCACCGGTCAAAAGGGACATCCACAAAATGTGTAAAAACCAGAAAGGCAAGACAGGCCCTGGAGAACTGGGAGCCTTGTTATGCTGATGGGCGGGATGTAAATTGCCAACTGCCTCACTGGAGGAGTGCATTGTGTTCCCTAAAACAAGTAAACAACAGAGCTACAGAGCCAAGGCCACTTCCAGTCTAGGGAATATACCTTGGGAAAACTGAAAATCAATAAGAAAGAGCCACCTCCAAATTTAGGGCTGCACTGACTACAAGAACCTCAACTTGGGTACACCTTAAATATCCCAGGAAATATAAAAATGGTTCAAAACATTGTGGTACTTACGTACGATGGAATATCCCTCAGCCATGAAATCAATGTCATAAGACCAGTAGCAGCAAAGTGAGTGGATTCAGGTACGATGATTCTAAGTGAAATAAGTCACACAGAAAAAGAAACTTATCATAAGATATCACTTATGAAGATCCTGTAAACATGGCTACACGTGAATTGAGTTAGGAAAGGGAACAGAGTCTCACATTTAGAAAACACTCTTATGCCTGCATAAAGGGGAAGGAGAGGTGGGGTGATGCATAAAACCAGAGTTTGATATAAGCACAGGGACCGTTTCAAAAACCAACTTTGGAATTGACAAAACCGACACCTTCCTCAGTGAAAGAGACTCAAAACCCCATATTTCCCACAGAGGAATATATCTGACTAGTAAGAATCTTAAAACCTATGTATTGATATGTCTCCATAAGGGAATCAAGTGTGTCTAGAGTGGCATAAACATGGCAGCGAGAATCAGCTCAAACCCAGTATAAAAAGGAATTTCAAAAGCAAAACCAAAAAACAGGGAAATTCTTTACTATTCCTTCAGGGTGTCTGAGGAAACCTGGAAAGACCCTATCTACAATGACAGCTGGATGTGGCATAAGGCTGGACACTTGGGACTGAGAGGATTGGAGAGATTGGGTGAGCAAATGCAGACCCTTTCAAGCAATAATGCATGGCCCCCATTCCATGGGTCCCAACTCTCCAGGTTCAAGGGAATATTACTACAGCTATAACATGTACAGGAAACCTAGAGAATGGACACACTGTGAATACGAAAGGTTTCTAAAACTCAACGAATAGTCCCTCTCCTGGTGCTCCAGTTTGACTTTCCAACTGCCTTACTATCAATCTCCCAACTTGGAGAGACAGGCCCTTTAACCTCCTGGTTTGCACAGGTTCCCAATTTGGCAGAGGATGGAAGGGACGAGGGAGAACCCATGAGAGAGTAGCTGTTAGGCATTTGGACGGGCACATGTCACTCTAATTTCCCGGCAGGAAGAAGAATTAACCAAAGTCTCAGCCACCCACCGGGAACCAGTAGAGGACATGATCCAAAATTTTGGACTTGCGTTCAGCTCACAAAAAACGAGTTGAGAAATGGAGCTCAGGGGCACAGCAATTCACAAACTGGCAGAGTGATAAAGGACAAGTATCGTCCAAAAATCTGTTGACGGAAGTCAACGAGGCGGACTTGAAAGTGAGGCAAAATAGCAGGAAACAGATTTCAAGAGGTACGTTGGAATCGCCTGTAAAGCACAGGAAGAGGGGCACAACTTGGACAATGGTGCACTTGGCCAAAAAGGGCGTATGCGTTTTCTCCTGAATATATTCAGGAGAAAACGCATACGCCCTTTTTGGCCAAGCAAGCAAGCGGGCAATGCAAATCTGCACTACAAAGAAGTATCATTTCCCACCGGTCAAAAGGGACATCCACAAAATGTGTAAAAACCAGAAAAGCAAGACAGGCCCTGAGGAACTGGGAGCCTTGTTATGCTGATGGGTGGGATGTAAATTGCCAACTGCCTCACTGGAGGAGTGCATTGTGTTCCCTAAAACAAGTAAACAACAGAGCTACAGAGCCAAGGCCACTTCCAGTCTAGGGAATATACCTTGGGAAAACTGAAAATCAATAAGAAAGAGCCACCTCCAAATTTAGCGCTGCACTGACTACAAGAACCTCAACTTGGGTACACCTTAAATATCCCAGGAAATATAAAAATGGTTCAAAACATTGTGGTACTTACGTACGATGGAATATCCCTCAGCCATGAAATCAATGTCATAAGACCAGTAGCAACAAAGTGAGTGGATTCAGGTACGATGATTCTAAGTGAAATAAGTCACACAGAAAAAGAAACTTATCATAAGATATCACTTATGAAGATCCTGTAAACATGGCTACACGTGAACTGAGTTAGGAAAGAGAACAGAGTCTCACATTTAGAAAACACTCTTATGCCTGCATAAAGGGGAAGGAGAGGTGGGGTGATGCATAAAACCAGAGTTTGATATAAGCACAGGGACCGTTTCAAAAACCAACTTTGGAATTGACAAGACCGACACCTTCCTTAGTGAAAGAGACTCAAAACCCCATATTTCCCACAGAGGAATATATCTGACTAGTAAGAATCTTAAAACCTATGTATTGATGTTTCTCCATAAGGGAATCAAGTGTGTCTAGAGTGGCATAAACATGGCAGCGAGAATCAGCTCAAACCCACTATAAAAAGGAATTTCAAAAGCAAAACCAAAAAACAGGGAAATTCTTTACAATTCCTTCAGGGTGTCTGAGGAAACCTGGAAAGACCCTATCTACAATGACAGCTGGATGTGGCATAAGGCTGGACACTTGGGACTGAGAGGATTGGTGAGATTGGGTGAGCGAATGCAGACCCTTTCAAGCAATAATGCATGGCCCCCATTCCATGGGTCCCAACTCTCCATGTTCAAGGGAATATTACTACAGCTATAACATGTACAGGAAACCTAGAGAATGGACACACTGTGAATACGAAAGGTTTCTAAAACTCAACGAATAGTCCCTCTCCTGGTGCTCCAGTTTGACTTTCCAACTGCCTTACTATCAATCTCCCAACTTGGAGAGACAGGCCCTTTAACCTCCTGGTTTGCACAGGTTCCCAATTTGGCAGAGGATGGAAGGGACGAGGGAGAACCCATGAGAGAGTAGCTGTTAGGCATTTGGACGGGCACATGTCACCACTCTAATTTCCCGGCAGGAAGAAGAATTAACCAAAGTCTCAGCCACCCACCGGGAACCAGTATAGGACATGATCCAAAATTTTGGACTTGCGTTCAGCTCACAAAAAACGAGTTGAGAAATGGAGCTCAGGGGCACAGCAATTCAC
This sequence comes from Mesoplodon densirostris, assembly GCF_025265405.1. Taxonomy (NCBI): domain Eukaryota; kingdom Metazoa; phylum Chordata; class Mammalia; order Artiodactyla; family Ziphiidae; genus Mesoplodon; species Mesoplodon densirostris. The sequence continues at coordinate 185,138,291 of NC_082663.1, read as the reverse complement.
AAACTGGCAGAGTGATAAAGGACAACTATCGTCCAAAAATCTTTTGAGGGAAGTCAACGAGGCGGACTTGAAAGCGAGGCAAAATAGCAGGAAACAGATTTCAAGAGGTACCTTGGAATCGCCTGTAAAGCACAGGAAGAGGGGCACAACTTGGACAATGGTGCACTTGGCCAAAAAGGGCGTATGCGTTTTCTCCTGAATATATTCAGGAGAAAACGCATACGCCCTTTTTGGCCAAGCAAGCAAGCGGGCAATGCAAATCTGCACTACAAAGAAGTATCACTTCCCACCGGTCAAAAGGGACATCCACAAAATGTGTAAAAACCAGAAAGGCAAGACAGGCCCTGGAGAACTGGGAGCCTTGTTATGCTGATGGGCGGGATGTAAATTGCCAACTGCCTCACTGGAGGAGTGCATTGTGTTCCCTAAAACAAGTAAACAACAGAGCTACAGAGCCAAGGCCACTTCCAGTCTAGGGAATATACCTTGGGAAAACTGAAAATCAATAAGAAAGAGCCACCTCCAAATTTAGGGCTGCACTGACTACAAGAACCTCAACTTGGGTACACCTTAAATATCCCAGGAAATATAAAAATGGTTCAAAACATTGTGGTACTTACGTACGATGGAATATCCCTCAGCCATGAAATCAATGTCATAAGACCAGTAGCAGCAAAGTGAGTGGATTCAGGTACGATGATTCTAAGTGAAATAAGTCACACAGAAAAAGAAACTTATCATAAGATATCACTTATGAAGATCCTGTAAACATGGCTACACGTGAACTGAGTTAGGAAAGAGAACAGAGTCTCACATTTAGAAAACACTCTTATGCCTGCATAAAGGGGAAGGAGAGGTGGGGTGATGCATAAAACCAGAGTTTGATATAAGCACAGGGACCGTTTCAAAAACCAACTTTGGAATAGACAAGACCTACACCTTCCTCAGTGAAAGAGACTCAAAACCCCATATTTCCCACAGAGGAATATGTCTGACTAGTAAGAATCTTAAAACCTATGTATTGATGTGTCTCCATAAGGGAATCAAGTGTGTCTAGAGTGGCATAAACATGGCAGCGAGAATCAGCTCAAACCCACTATAAAAAGGAATTTCAAAAGCAAAACCAAAAAACAGGGAAATTCTTTACAATTCCTTCAGGGTGTCTGAGGAAACCTGGAAAGACCCTATCTACAATGACAGCTGGATGTGGCATAAGGCTGGACACTTGGGACTGAGAGGATTGGTGAGATTGGTTGAGCAAATGCAGACCCTTTCAAGCAATAATGCATGGCCCCCATTCCATGGGTCCCAACTCTCCATGTTCAAGGGAATATTACTACAGCTATAACATGTACAGGAAACCTAGAGAATGGACACACTGTGAATATGAAAGGTTTCTAAAACTCAACGAATAGTCCCTCTCCTGGTGCTCCAGTTTGACTTTCCAACTGCCTTACTATCAATCTCCCAACTTGGAGAGACAGGCCCTTTAACCTCCTGGTTTGCACAGGTTCCCAATTTGGCAGAGGATGGAAGGGACGAGGGAGAACCCATGAGAGAGTAGCTGTTAGGCATTTGGACGGGCACATGTCACTCTAATTTCCCGGCAGGAAGAAGAATTAACCAAAGTCTCAGCCACCCACCGGGAACCAGTATAGGACATGATCCAAAATTTTGGACTTGCGTTCAGCTCACAAAAAACGAGTTGAGAAATGGAGCTCAGGGGCACAGCAATTCACAAACTGGCAGAGTGATAAAGGACAACTATCGTCCAAAAATCTGTTGAGGGAAGTCAACGAGGCGGACTTGAAAGCGAGGCAAAATAGCAGGAAACAGATTTCAAGAGGTACCTTGGAATCGCCTGTAAAGCACAGGAAGAGGGGCACAACTTGGACAATGGTGCACTTGGCCAAAAAGGGCGTATGCGTTTTCTCCTGAATATATTCAGGAGAAAACGCATACGCCCTTTTTGGCCAAGCAAGCAAGCGGGCAATGCAAATCTGCACTACAAAGAAGTATCACTTCCCACCGGTCAAAAGGGACATCCACAAAATGTGTAAAAACCAGAAAGGCAAGACAGGCCCTGGAGAACTGGGAGCCTTGTTATGCTGATGGGCGGGATGTAAATTGCCAACTGCCTCACTGGAGGAGTGCATTGTGTTCCCTAAAACAAGTAAACAACAGAGCTACAGAGCCAAGGCCACTTCCAGTCTAGGGAATATACCTTGGGAAAACTGAAAATCAATAAGAAAGAGCCACCTCTAAATTTAGGGCTGCACTGACTACAAGAACCTCAACTTGGGTACACCTTAAATATCCCAGGAAATATAAAAATGGTTCAAAACATTGTGGTACTTACGTACGATGGAATATCCCTCAGCCATGAAATCAATGTCATAAGACCAGTAGCAGCAAAGTGAGTGGATTCAGGTACGATGATTCTAAGTGAAATAAGTCACACAGAAAAAGAAACTTATCATAAGATATCACTTAGGAAGATCCTGTAAACATGGCTACACGTGAACTGAGTTAGGAAAGAGAACAGAGTCTCACATTTAGAAAACACTCTTATGCCTGCATAAAGGGGAAGGAGAGGTGGGGTGATGCATAAAACCAGAGTTTGATATAAGCACAGGGACCGTTCCAAAAACCAACTTTGGAATAGACAAGACCTACACCTTCCTCAGTGAAAGAGACTCAAAACCCCATATTTCCCGCAGAGGAATATATATGACTAGTAAGAATCTTAAAACCTATGTATTGATATGTCTCCATAAGGGAATCAAGTGTGTCTAGAGTGGCATAAACATGGCAGCGAGAATCAGCTCAAACCCACTATAAAAAGGAATTTCAAAAGCAAAACCAAAAAACAGGGAAATTCTTTACAATTCCTTCAGGGTGTCTGAGGAAACCTGGAAAGACCCTATCTACAATGACAGCTGGATGTGGCATAAGGCTGGACACTTGGGACTGAGAGGATTGGTGAGATTGGGTGAGCGAATGCAGACCCTTTCAAGCAATAATGCATGGCCCCCATTCCATGGGTCCCAACTCTCCAGGTTCAAGGGAATATTACTACAGCTATAACATGTACAGGAAACCTAGAGAATGGACACACTGTGAATACGAAAGGTTTCTAAAACTCAACGAATAGTCCCTCTCCTGGTGCTCCAGTTTGACTTTCCAACTGCCTTACTATCAATCTCCCAACTTGGAGAGACAGGCCCTTTAACCTCCTGGTTTGCACAGGTTCCCAATTTGGCAGAGGATGGAAGGGACGAGGGAGAACCCATGAGAGAGTAGCTGTTAGGCATTTGGACGGGCACATGTCACTCTAATTTCCCGGCAGGAAGAAGAATTAACCAAAGTCTCAGCCACCCACCGGGAACCAGTATAGGACATGATCCAAAATTTTGGACTTGCGTTCAGCTCACAAAAAACGAATTGAGAAATGGAGCTCAGGGGCACAGCAATTCAAAAACTGGCAGAGTGATAAAGGACAACTATCGTCCAAAAATCTGTTGAGGGAAGTCAACGAGGCGGACTTGAAAGCGAGGCAAAATAGCAGGAAATAGATTTCAAGAGGTACGTTGGAATCGCCTGTAAAGCACAGGAAGAGGGGCACAACTTGGACAATGGTGCACTTGGCCAAAAAGGGCGTATGCGTTTTCTCCTGAATATATTCAGGAGAAAACGCATACGCACTTTTTGGCCAAGCAAGCAAGCGGGCAATGCAAATCTGCACTACAAAGAAGTATCACTTCCCACCGGTCAAAAGGGACATCCACAAAATGTGTAAAAACCAGAAAGGCAAGACAGGCCCTGGAGAACTGGGAGCCTTGTTATGCTGATGGGCGGGATGTAAACTGCCAACTGCCTCACTGGAGGAGTGCATTGTGTTCCCTAAAAGAAGTAAACAACAGAGCTACAGAGCCAAGGCCACTTCCAGTCTAGGGAATATACCTTGGGAAAACTGAAAATCAATAAGAAAGAGCCACCTCCAAATTTAGGGCTGCACTGACTACAAGAACCTCAACTTGGGTACACCTTAAATATCCCAGGAAATATAAAAATGGTTCAAAACATTGTGGTACTTACGTATGATGGAATATCCCTCAGCGATGAAATCAATGTCATAAGACCAGTAGCAGCAAAGTGAGTGGATTCAGGTACGATGATTCTAAGTGAAATAAGTCACACAGAAAAAGAAACTTATCATAAGATATCACTTATGAAGATCCTGTAAACATGGCTACACGTGAACTGAGTTAGGAAAGAGAACAGAGTCTCACATTTAGAAAACACTCTTATGCCTGCATAAAGGGGAAGGAGAGGTGGGGTGATGCATAAAACCAGAGTTTGATATAAGCACAGGGACCGTTCCAAAAACCAACTTTGGAATAGACAAGACCTACACCTTCCTCAGTGAAAGAGACTCAAAACCCCATATTTCCCGCAGAGGAATATATCTGACTAGTAAGAATCTTAAATCCTATGTATTGATATGTCTCCATAAGGGAATCAAGTGTGTCTAGAGTGGCATAAACATGGCAGCGAGAATCAGCTCAAACCCACTATAAAAAGGAATTTCAAAAGGAAAACCAAAAAACAGGGAAATTCTTTACAATTCCTTCAGGGTGTCTGAGGAAACCTGGAAAGACCCTATCTACAATGACAGCTGGATGTGGCATAAGGCTGGACACTTGGGACTGATTGGATTGGTGAGATTGGGTGAGCAAATGCAGACCCTTTCAAGCAATAATGCATGGCCCCCATTCCATGGGTCCCAACTCTCCAGGTTCAAGGGAATATTACTACAGCTATAACATGTACAGGAAACCTAGAGAATGGACACACTGTGAATATGAAAGGTTTCTAAAACTCAACGAATAGTCCCTCTCCTGGTGCTCCAGTTTGACTTTCCAACTGCCTTACTATCAATCTCCCAACTTGGAGAGACAGGCCCTTTAACCTCCTGGTTTGCACAGGTTCCCAATTTGCCAGAGGATGGAAGGGACGAGGGAGAACCCATGAGAGAGTAGCTGTTAGGCATTTGGACGGGCACATGTCACTCTAATTTCCCGGCAGGAAGAAGAATTAACCAAAGTCTCAGCCACCCACCGGGAACCAGTATAGGACATGATCCAAAATTTTGGACTTGTGTTCAGCTCACAAAAAACGAGTTGAGAAATGGAGCTCAGGGGCACAGCAATTCACAAACTGGCAGAGTGATAAAGGACAACTATCGTCCAAAAATCTGTTGAGGGAAGTCAACGAGGCGGACTTGAAAGCGAGGCAAAATAGCAGGAAACAGATTTCAAGAGGTACCTTGGAATCGCCTGTAAAGCACAGGAAGAGGGGCACAACTTGGACAATGGTGCACTTGGCCAAAAAGGGCGTATGCGTTTTCTCCTGAATATATTCAGGAGAAAACGCATACGCCCTTTTTGGCCAAGCAAGCAAGCGGGCAATGCAAATCTGCACTACAAAGAAGTATCACTTCCCACCGGTCAAAAGGGACATCCACAAAATGTGTAAAAACCAGAAAGGCAAGACAGGCCCTGGAGAACTGGGAGCCTTGTTATGCTGATGGGCGGGATGTAAATTGCCAACTGCCTCACTGGAGGAGTGCATTGTGTTCCCTAAAACAAGTAAACAACAGAGCTACAGAGCCAAGGCCACTTCCAGTCTAGGGAATATACCTTGGGAAAACTGAAAATCAATAAGAAAGAGCCACCTCCAAATTTAGGGCTGCACTGACTACAAGAACCTCAACTTGGGTACACCTTAAATATCCCAGGAAATATAAAAATGGTTCAAAACATTGTGGTACTTACGTACGATGGAATATCCCTCAGCCATGAAATCAATGTCATAAGACCAGTAGCAGCAAAGTGAGTGGATTCAGGTACGATGATTCTAAGTGAAATAAGTCACACAGAAAAAGAAACTTATCATAAGATATCACTTATGAAGATCCTGTAAACATGGCTACACGTGAATTGAGTTAGGAAAGGGAACAGAGTCTCACATTTAGAAAACACTCTTATGCCTGCATAAAGGGGAAGGAGAGGTGGGGTGATGCATAAAACCAGAGTTTGATATAAGCACAGGGACCGTTTCAAAAACCAACTTTGGAATTGACAAGACCGACACCTTCCTTAGTGAAAGAGACTCAAAACCCCATATTTCCCACAGAGGAATATATCTGACTAGTAAGAATCTTAAAACCTATGTATTGATGTTTCTCCATAAGGGAATCAAGTGTGTCTAGAGTGGCATAAACATGGCAGCGAGAATCAGCTCAAACCCACTATAAAAAGGAATTTCAAAAGCAAAACCAAAAAACAGGGAAATTCTTTACAATTCCTTCAGGGTGTCTGAGGAAACCTGGAAAGACCCTATCTACAATGACAGCTGGATGTGGCATAAGGCTGGACACTTGGGACTGAGAGGATTGGTGAGATTGGGTGAGCGAATGCAGACCCTTTCAAGCAATAATGCATGGCCCCCATTCCATGGGTCCCAACTCTCCATGTTCAAGGGAATATTACTACAGCTATAACATGTACAGGAAACCTAGAGAATGGACACACTGTGAATACGAAAGGTTTCTAAAACTCAACGAATAGTCCCTCTCCTGGTGCTCCAGTTTGACTTTCCAACTGCCTTACTATCAATCTCCCAACTTGGAGAGACAGGCCCTTTAACCTCCTGGTTTGCACAGGTTCCCAATTTGGCAGAGGATGGAAGGGACGAGGGAGAACCCATGAGAGAGTAGCTGTTAGGCATTTGGACGGGCACATGTCACCACTCTAATTTCCCGGCAGGAAGAAGAATTAACCAAAGTCTCAGCCACCCACCGGGAACCAGTATAGGACATGATCCAAAATTTTGGACTTGCGTTCAGCTCACAAAAAACGAGTTGAGAAATGGAGCTCAGGGGCACAGCAATTCACAAACTGGCAGAGTGATAAAGGACAACTATCGTCCAAAAATCTGTTGAGGGAAGTCAACGAGGCGGACTTGAAAGCGAGGCAAAATAGCAGGAAACAGATTTCAAGAGGTACCTTGGAATCGCCTGTAAAGCACAGGAAGAGGGGCACAACTTGGACAATGGTGCACTTGGCCAAAAAGGGCGTATGCGTTTTCTCCTGAATATATTCAGGAGAAAACGCATACGCCCTTTTTGGCCAAGCAAGCAAGCGGGCAATGCAAATCTGCACTACAAAGAAGTATCACTTCCCACCGGTCAAAAGGGACATCCACAAAATGTGTAAAAACCAGAAAGGCAAGACAGGCCCTGGAGAACTGGGAGCCTTGTTATGCTGATGGGCGGGATGTAAATTGCCAACTGCCTCACTGGAGGAGTGCATTGTGTTCCCTAAAACAAGTAAACAACAGAGCTACAGAGCCAAGGCCACTTCCAGTCTAGGGAATATACCTTGGGAAAACTGAAAATCAATAAGAAAGAGCCACCTCCAAATTTAGGGCTGCACTGACTACAAGAACCTCAACTTGGGTACACCTTAAATATCCCAGGAAATATAAAAATGGTTCAAAACATTGTGGTACTTACGTACGATGGAATATCCCTCAGCCATGAAATCAATGTCATAAGACCAGTAGCAGCAAAGTGAGTGGATTCAGGTACGATGATTCTAAGTGAAATAAGTCACACAGAAAAAGAAACTTATCATAAGATATCACTTATGAAGATCCTGTAAACATGGCTACACGTGAACTGAGTTAGGAAAGAGAACAGAGTCTCACATTTAGAAAACACTCTTATGCCTGCATAAAGGGGAAGGAGAGGTGGGGTGATGCATAAAACCAGAGTTTGATATAAGCACAGGGACCGTTTCAAAAACCAACTTTGGAATAGACAAGACCTACACCTTCCTCAGTGAAAGAGACTCAAAACCCCATATTTCCCACAGAGGAATATATCTGACTAGTAAGAATCTTAAAACCTATGTATTGATGTGTCTCCATAAGGGAATCAAGTGTGTCTAGAGTGGCATAAACATGGCAGCGATAATCAGCTCAAACCCACTATAAAAAGGAATTTCAAAAGCAAAACCAAAAAACAGGGAAATTCTTTACAATTCCTTCAGGGTGTCTGAGGAAACCTGGAATGACACTATCTACAATGACAGCTGGATGTGGCATAAGGCTGGACACTTGGGACTGAGAGGATTGGTGAGATTGGGTGAGCAAATGCAGACCCTTTCAAGCAATAATGCATGGCCCCCATTCCATGGGTCCCAACTCTCCAGGTTCAAGGGAATATTACTACAGCTATAACATGTACAGGAAACCTAGAGAATGGACACACTGTGAATACGAAAGGTTTCTAAAACTCAACGAATAGTCCCTCTCCTGGTGCTCCAGTTTGACTTTCCAACTGCCTTACTATCAATCTCCCAACTTGGAGAGACAGGCCCTTTAACCTCCTGGTTTGCACAGGTTCCCAATTTGCCAGAGGATGGAAGGGACGAGGGAGAACCCATGAGAGAGTAGCTGTTAGGCATTTGGACGGGCACATGTCACTCTAATTTCCCGGCAGGAAGAAGAATTAACCAAAGTCTCAGCCACCCACCGGGAACCAGTATAGGACATGATCCAAAATTTTGGACTTGCGTTCAGCTCACAAAAAACGAGTTGAGAAATGGAGCTCAGGGGCACAGCAATTCACAAACTGGCAGAGTGATAAAGGACAACTATCGTCCAAAAATCTGTTGAGGGAAGTCAACGAGGCGGACTTGAAAGCGAGGCAAAATAGAAGGAAACAGATTTCAAGAGGTACCTTGGAATCGCCTGTAAAGCACAGGAAGAGGGGCACAACTTGGACAATGGTGCACTTGGCCAAAAAGGGCGTATGCGTTTTCTCCTGAATATATTCAGGAGAAAACGCATACGCCCTTTTTGGCCAAGCAAGCAAGCGGGCAATGCAAATCTGCACTACAAAGAAGTATCACTTCCCACCGGTCAAAAGGGACATCCACAAAATGTGTAAAAACCAGAAAGGCAAGACAGGCCCTGGAGAACTGGGAGCCTTGTTATGCTGATGGGCGGGATGTATACTGCCAACTGCCTCACTGGAGGAGTGCATTGTGTTCCCTAAAACAAGTAAACAACAGAGCTACAGAGCCAAGGCCACTTCCAGTCTAGGGAATATACCTTGGGAAAACTGAAAATCAATAAGAAAGAGCCACCTCCAAATTTAGGGCTGCACTGACTACAAGAACCTCAACTTGGGTACACCTTAAATATCCCAGGAAATATAAAAATGGTTCAAAACATTGTGGTACTTACGTACGATGGAATATCCCTCAGCCATGAAATCAATGTCATAAGACCAGTAGCAGCAAAGTGAGTGGATTCAGGTACGATGATTCTAAGTGAAATAAGTCACACAGAAAAAGAAACTTATCATAAGATATCACTTAGGAAGATCCTGTAAACATGGCTACACGTGAATTGAGTTAGGAAAGAGAACAGAGTCTCACATTTAGAAAACACTCTTATGCCTGCATAAAGGGGAAGGAGAGGTGGGGTGATGCATAAAACCAGAGTTTGATATAAGCACAGGGACCGTTTCAAAAACCAACTTTGGAATTGGCAAGACCGACACCTTCCTTAGTGAAACAGACTCAAAACCCCATATTTCCCAGAGAGGAATATATCTGACTAGTAAGAATCTTAAAACCTATGTATTGATATGTCTCCATAAGGGAATCAAGTGTGTCTAGAGTGGCATAAACATGGCAACGAGAATCAGCTCAAACCCACTATAAAAAGGAATTTCAAAAGCAAAACCAAAAAACAGGGAAATTCTTTACAATTCCTTCAGGGTGTCTGAGGAAACCTGGAAAGACCCTATCTACAATGACAGCTGGATGTGGCATAAGGCTGGACACTTGGGACTGAGAGGATTGGTGAGATTGGGTGAGCAAATGCAGACCCTTTCAAGCAATAATGCATGGCCCCCATTCCATGGGTCCCAACTCTCCATGTTCAAGGGAATATTACTACAGCTATAACATGTACAGGAAACCTAGAGAATGGACACACTGTGAATACGAAAGGTTTCTAAAACTCAACGAATAGTCCCTCTCCTGGTGCTCCAGTTTGACTTTCCAACTGCCTTACTATCAATCTCCCAACTTGGAGAGACAGGCCCTTTAACCTCCTGGTTTGCACAGGTTCCCAATTTGGCAGAGGATGGAAGGGACGAGGGAGAACCCATGAGAGAGTAGCTGTTAGGCATTTGGACGGGCACATGTCACTCTAATTTCCCGGCAGGAAGAAGAATTAACCAAAGTCTCAGCCACCCACCGGGAACCAGTATAGGACATGATCCAAAAATTTGGACTTGCGTTCAGCTCACAAAAAACGAGTTGAGAAATGGAGCTCAGGGGCACAGCAATTCACAAACTGGCAGAGTGATAAAGGACAACTATCGTCCAAAAATCTGTTGAGGGAAGTCAACGAGGCGGACTTGAAAGCGAGGCAAAATAGCAGGAAACAGATTTCAAGAGGTACCTTGGAATCGCCTGTAAAGCACAGGAAGAGGGGCACAACTTGGACAATGGTGCACTTGGTCAAAAAGGGCGTATGCGTTTTCTCCTGAATATATTCAGGAGAAAACGCATACGCCCTTTTTGGCCAAGCAAGCCAGCGGGCAATGCAAATCTGCACTACAAAGAAGTATCATTTCCCACTGGTCAAAAGGGACATCCACAAAATGTGTAAAAACCAGAAAGGCAAGACAGGCCCTGAGGAACTGGGAGCCTTGTTATGCTGATGGGTGGGATGTAAATTGCCAACTGCCTCACTGGAGGAGTGCATTGTGTTCCCTAAAACAAGTAAACAACAGAGCTACTGAGCCAAGGCCACTTCCAGTCTAGGGAATATACCTTGGGAAAACTGAAAATCAATAAGAAAGAGCCACCTCCAAATTTAGGGCTGCACTGACTACAAGAACCTCAACTTGGGTACACCTTAAATATCCCAGGAAATATAAAAATGGTTCAAAACATTGTGGTACTTACGTACGATGGAATATCCCTCAGACATGAAATCAATGTCATAAGACCAGTAGCAACAAAGTGAGTGGATTCAGGTACGATGATTCTAAGTGAAATAAGTCACACAGAAAAAGAAACTTATCATAAGATATCACTTATGAAGATCCTGTAAACATGGCAACACGTGAACTGAGTTACGAAAGAGAACAGAGTCTCACATTTAGAAAACACTCTTATGCCTGCATAAAGGGGAAGGAGAGGTGGGGTGATGCATAAAACCAGAGTTTGATATAAGCACAGGGACCGTTTCAAAAACCAACTTTGGAATAGACAAGACCTACACCTTCCTCAGTGAAAGAGACTCAAAACCCCATATTTCCCACAGAGGAATATATCTGACTAGTAAGAATCTTAAAACCTATGTATTGATGTGTCTCCATAAGGGAATCAAGTGTGTCTAGAGTGGCATAAACATGGCAGCGAGAATCAGCTCAAACCCACTATAAAAAGGAATTTCAAAAGCAAAACCAAAAAACAGGGAAATTCTTTACAATTCCTTCAGGGTGTCTGAGGAAACCTGGAAAGACCCTATCTGCAATGACAGCTGGATGTGGCATAAGGCTGGACACTTGGGACTGAGAGGATTGGTGAGATTGGGTGAGCAAATGCAGACCCTTTCAAGCAATAATGCATGGCCCCCATTCCATGGGTCCCAACTCTCCAGGTTCAAGGGAATATTACTACAGCTATAACATGTACAGGAAACCTAGAGAATGGACACACTGTGAATACGAAAGTTTTCTAAAACTCAACGAATAGTCCCTCTCCTGGTGCTCCAGTTTGACTTTCCAACTGCCTTACTATCAATCTCCCAACTTGGAGAGACAGGCCCTTTAACCTCCTGGTTTGCACAGGTTCCCAATTTGGCAGAGGATGGAAGGGACGAGGGAGAACCCATGAGAGAGTAGCTATTAGGCATTTGGACGGGCACATGTCACTCTAATTTCCCGGCAGGAAGAAGAATTAACCAAAGTCTCAGCCACCCACCGGGAACCAGTATAGGACATGATCCAAAATTTTGGACTTGCGTTCAGCTCACAAAAAACGAGTTGAGAAATGGAGCTCAGGGGCACAGCAATTCACAAACTGGCAGAGTGATAAAGGACAACTATCGTCCAAAAATCTGTTGAGGGAAGTCAACGAGGCGGACTTGAAAGCGAGGCAAAATAGCAGGAAACAGATTTCAAGAGGTACCTTGGAATCGCCTGTAAAGCACAGGAAGAGGGGCACAACTTGGACAATGGTGCACTTGGCCAAAAAGGGCGTATGCGTTTTCTCCTGAATATATTCAGGAGAAAACGCATACGCCCTTTTTGGCCAAGCAAGCAAGCGGGCAATGCAAATCTGCACTACAAAGAAGTATCACTTCCCACCGGTCAAAAGGGACATCCACAAAATGTGTAAAAACCAGAAAGGCAAGACAGGCCCTGGAGAACTGGGAGCCTTGTTATGCTGATGGGCGGGATGTAAATTGCCAACTGCCTCACTGGAGGAGTGCATTGTGTTCCCTAAAACAAGTAAACAACAGAGCTACAGAGCCAAGGCCACTTCCAGTCTAGGGAATATACCTTGGGAAAACTGAAAATCAATAAGAAAGAGCCACCTCCAAATTTAGGGCTGCACTGACTACAAGAACCTCAACTTGGGTACACCTTAAATATCCCAGGAAATATAAAAATGGTTCAAAACATTGTGGTACTTACGTACGATGGAATATCCCTCAGCCATGAAATCAATGTCATAAGACCAGTAGCAGCAAAGTGAGTGGATTCAGGTACGATGATTCTAAGTGAAATAAGTCACACAGAAAAAGAAACTTATCATAAGATATCACTTATGAAGATCCTGTAAACATGGCTACACGTGAACTGAGTTAGGAAAGAGAACAGAGTCTCACATTTAGAAAACACTCTTATGCCTGCATAAAGGGGAAGGAGAGGTGGGGTGATGCATAAAACCAGAGTTTGATATAAGCACAGGGACCGTTTCAAAAACCAACTTTGGAATAGACAAGACCTACACCTTCCTCAGTGAAAGGGACTCAAAACCCCATATTTCCCACAGAGGAATATATCTGACTAGTAAGAATCTTAAATCCTATGTATTGATATGTCTCCATAAGGGAATCAAGTGTGTCTAGAGTGGCATAAACATGGCAGCGAGAATCAGCTCAAACCCAGTATAAAAAGGAATTTCAAAAGCAAAACCAAAAAACAGGGAAATTCTTTACAATTCCTTCAGGGTGTCTGAGGAAACCTGGAAAGACCCTATCTACAATGACAGCTGGATGTGGCATAAGGCTGGACACTTGGGACTGAGAGGATTGGTGAGATTGGGTGAGCAAATGCAGACCCTTTCAAGCAATAATGCATGGCCCCCATTCCATGGGTCCCAACTCTCCAGGTTCAAGGGAATATTACTACAGCTATAACATGTACAGGAAACCTAGAGAATGGACACACTGTGAATATGAAAGGTTTCTAAAACTCAACGAATAGTCCCTCTCCTGGTGCTCCAGTTTGACTTTCCAACTGCCTTACTATCAATCTCCCAACTTGGAGAGACAGGCCCTTTAACCTCCTGGTTTGCACAGGTTCCCAATTTGCCAGAGGATGGAAGGGCCGAGGGAGAACCCATGAGAGAGTAGCTGTTAGGCATTTGGACGGGCACATGTCACTCTAATTTCCCGGCAGGAAGAAGAATTAACCAAAGTCTCAGCCACCCACCGGGAACCAGTATAGGACATGATCCAAAATTTTGGACTTGCGTTCAGCTCACAAAAAACGAGTTGAGAAATGGAGCTCAGGGGCACAGCAATTCACAAACTGGCAGAGTGATAAAGGACAAGTATCGTCCAAAAATCTGTTGACGGAAGTCAACGAGGCGGACTTGAAAGTGAGGCAAAATAGCAGGAAACAGATTTCAAGAGGTACGTTGGAATCGCCTGTAAAGCACAGGAAGAGGGGCACAACTTGGACAATGGTGCACTTGGCCAAAAAGGGCGTATGCGTTTTCTCCTGAATATATTCAGGAGAAAACGCATACGCCCTTTTTGGCCAAGCAAGCAAGCGGGCAATGCAAATCTGCACTACAAAGAAGTATCATTTCCCACCGGTCAAAAGGGACATCCACAAAATGTGTAAAAACCAGAAAAGCAAGACAGGCCCTGAGGAACTGGGAGCCTTGTTATGCTGATGGGTGGGATGTAAATTGCCAACTGCCTCACTGGAGGAGTGCATTGTGTTCCCTAAAACAAGTAAACAACAGAGCTACAGAGCCAAGGCCACTTCCAGTCTAGGGAATATACCTTGGGAAAACTGAAAATCAATAAGAAAGAGCCACCTCCAAATTTAGGGCTGCACTGACTACAAGAACCTCAACTTGGGTACACCTTAAATATCCCAGGAAATATAAAAATGGTTCAAAACATTGTGGTACTTACGTACGATGGAATATCCCTCAGCCATGAAATCAATGTCATAAGACCAGTAGCAACAAAGTGAGTGGATTCAGGTACGATGATTCTAAGTGAAATAAGTCACACAGAAAAAGAAACTTATCATAAGTTATCACTTATGAAGATCCTGTAAACATGGCTACACGTGAACTGAGTTAGGAAAGAGAACAGAGTCTCACATTTAGAAAACACTCTTATGCCTGCATAAAGGGGAAGGAGAGGTGGGGTGATGCATAAAACCAGAGTTTGATATAAGCACAGGGACCGTTTCAAAAACCAACTTTGGAATTGACAAGACCGACACCTTCCTTAGTGAAAGAGACTCAAAACCCCATATTTCCCACAGAGGAATATATCTGACTAGTAAGAATCTTAAAACCTATGTATTGATGTGTCTCCATAAGGGAATCAAGTGTGTCTAGAGTGGCATAAACATGGCAGCGAGAATCAGCTCAAACCCACTATAAAAAGGAATTTCAAAAGCAAAACCAAAAAACAGGGAAATTCTTTACAATTCCTTCAGGGTGTCTGAGGAAACCTGGAAAGACCCTATCTACAATGACAGCTGGATGTGGCATAAGGCTGGACACTTGGGACTGAGAGGATTGGTGAGATTGGGTGAGCGAATGCAGACCCTTTCAAGCAATAATGCATGGCCCCCATTCCATGGGTCCCAACTCTCCAGGTTCAAGGGAATATTACTACAGCTATAACATGTACAGGAAACCTAGAGAATGGACACACTGTGAATACGAAAGGTTTCTAAAACTCAACGAATAGTCCCTCTCCTGGTGCTCCAGTTTGACTTTCCAACTGCCTTACTATCAATCTCCCAACTTGGAGAGACAGGCCCTTTAACCTCCTGGTTTGCACAGGTTCCCAATTTGGCAGAGGATGGAAGGGACGAGGGAGAACCCATGAGAGAGTAGCTGTTAGGCATTTGGACGGGCACATGTCACCACTCTAATTTCCCGGCAGGAAGAAGAATTAACCAAAGTCTCAGCCACCCACCGGGAACCAGTATAGGACATGATCCAAAATTTTGGACTTGCGTTCAGCTCACAAAAAACGAGTTGAGAAATGGAGCTCAGGGGCACAGCAATTCACAAACTGGCAGAGTGATAAAGGACAACTATCGTCCAAAAATCTGTTGAGGGAAGTCAACGAGGCGGACTTGAAAGCGAGGCAAAATAGCAGGAAACAGATTTCAAGAGGTACCTTGGAATCGCCTGTAAAGCACAGGAAGAGGGGCACAACTTGGACAATGGTGCACTTGGCCAAAAAGGGCGTATGCGTTTTCTCCTGAATATATTCAGGAGAAAACGCATACGCCCTTTTTGGCCAAGCAAGCAAGCGGGCAATGCAAATCTGCACTACAAAGAAGTATCACTTCCCACCGGTCAAAAGGGACATCCACAAAATGTGTAAAAACCAGAAAGGCAAGACAGGCCCTGGAGAACTGGGAGCCTTGTTATGCTGATGGGCGGGATGTAAATTGCCAACTGCCTCACTGGAGGAGTGCATTGTGTTCCCTAAAACAAGTAAACAACAGAGCTACAGAGCCAAGGCCACTTCCAGTCTAGGGAATATACCTTGGGAAAACTGAAAATCAATAAGAAAGAGCCACCTCCAAATTTAGGGCTGCACTGACTACAAGAACCTCAACTTGGGTACACCTTAAATATCCCAGGAAATATAAAAATGGTTCAAAACATTGTGGTACTTACGTACGATGGAATATCCCTCAGCCATGAAATCAATGTCATAAGACCAGTAGCAGCAAAGTGAGTGGATTCAGGTACGATGATTCTAAGTGAAATAAGTCACACAGAAAAAGAAACTTATCATAAGATATCACTTATGAAGATCCTGTAAACATGGCTACACGTGAACTGAGTTAGGAAAGAGAACAGAGTCTCACATTTAGAAAACACTCTTATGCCTGCATAAAGGGGAAGGAGAGGTGGGGTGATGCATAAAACCAGAGTTTGATATAAGCACAGGGACCGTTTCAAAAACCAACTTTGGAATAGACAAGACCTACACCTTCCTCAGTGAAAGAGACTCAAAACCCCATATTTCCCACAGAGGAATATATCTGACTAGTAAGAATCTTAAAACCTATGTATTGATGTGTCTCCATAAGGGAATCAAGTGTGTCTAGAGTGGCATAAACATGGCAGCGATAATCAGCTCAAACCCACTATAAAAAGGAATTTCAAAAGCAAATCCAAAAAACAGGGAAATTCTTTACAATTCCTTCAGGGTGTCTGAGGAAACCTGGAATGACCCTATCTACAATGACAGCTGGATGTGGCATAAGGCTGGACACTTGGGACTGAGAGGATTGGTGAGATTGGGTGAGCAAATGCAGACCCTTTCAAGCAATAATGCATGGCCCCCATTCTATGGGTCCAACTCTCCAGGTTCAAGGGAATATTACTACAGCTATAACATGTACAGGAAACCTAGAGAATGGACACACTGTGAATACGAAAGGTTTCTAAAACTCAACGAATAGTCCCTCTCCTGGTGCTCCAGTTTGACTTTCCAACTGCCTTACTATCAATCTCCCAACTTGGAGAGACAGGCCCTTTAACCTCCTGGTTTGCACAGGTTCCCAATTTGGCAGAGGATGGAAGGGACGAGGGAGAACCCATGAGAGAGTAGCTGTTAGGCATTTGGACGGGCACATGTCACTCTAATTTCCCGGCAGGAAGAAGAATTAACCAAAGTCTCAGCCACCCACCGGGAACCAGTATAGGACATGATCCAAAATTTTGGACTTGCGTTCAGCTCACAAAAAACGAGTTGAGAAATGGAGCTCAGGGGCACAGCAATTCACAAACTGGCAGAGTGATAAAGGACAACTATCGTCCAAAAATCTGTTGAGGGAAGTCAACGAGGCGGACTTGAAAGCGAGGCAAAATAGCAGGAAACAGATTTCAAGAGGTACCTTGGAATCGCCTGTAAAGCACAGGAAGAGGGGCACAACTTGGACAATGGTGCACTTGGCCAAAAAGGGCGTATGCGTTTTCTCCTGAATATATTCAGGAGAAAACGCATACGCCCTTTTTGGCCAAGCAAGCAAGCGGGCAATGCAAATCTGCACTACAAAGAAGTATCACTTCCCACCGGTCAAAAGGGACATCCACAAAATGTGTAAAAACCAGAAAGGCAAGACAGGCCCTGGAGAACTGGGAGCCTTGTTATGCTGATGGGCGGGATGTATACTGCCAACTGCCTCACTGGAGGAGTGCATTGTGTTCCCTAAAACAAGTAAACAACAGAGCTACAGAGCCAAGGCCACTTCCAGTCTAGGGAATATACCTTGGGAAAACTGAAAATCAATAAGAAAGAGCCACCTCCAAATTTAGGGCTGCACTGACTACAAGAACCTCAACTTGGGTACACCTTAAATATCCCAGGAAATATAAAAATGGTTCAAAACATTGTGGTACTTACGTATGATGGAATATCCCTCAGCGATGAAATCAATGTCATAAGACC
This sequence comes from Mesoplodon densirostris, assembly GCF_025265405.1. Lineage (NCBI taxonomy): Eukaryota > Metazoa > Chordata > Mammalia > Artiodactyla > Ziphiidae > Mesoplodon > Mesoplodon densirostris. The sequence continues at coordinate 185,120,231 of NC_082663.1, read as the reverse complement.
AGTAGCAGCAAAGTGAGTGGATTCAGGTACGATGATTCTAAGTGAAATAAGTCACACAGAAAAAGAAACTTATCATAAGATATCACTTATGAAGATCCTGTAAACATGGCTACACGTGAATTGAGTTAGGAAAGGGAACAGAGTCTCACATTTAGAAAACACTCTTATGCCTGCATAAAGGGGAAGGAGAGGTGGGGTGATGCATAAAACCAGAGTTTGATATAAGCACAGGGACCGTTTCAAAAACCAACTTTGGAATTGACAAGACCGACACCTTCCTCAGTGAAAGAGACTCAAAACCCCATATTTCCCACAGAGGAATATATCTGACTAGTAAGAATCTTAAAACCTATGTATTGATATGTCTCCATAAGGGAATCAAGTGTGTCTAGAGTGGCATAAACATGGCAGCGAGAATCAGCTCAAACCCAGTATAAAAAGGAATTTCAAAAGCAAAACCAAAAAACAGGGAAATTCTTTACAATTCCTTCAGGGTGTCTGAGGAAACCTGGAAAGACCCTATCTACAATGACAGCTGGATGTGGCATAAGGCTGGACACTTGGGACTGAGAGGATTGGAGAGATTGGGTGAGCAAATGCAGACCCTTTCAAGCAATAATGCATGGCCCCCATTCCATGGGTCCCAACTCTCCAGGTTCAAGGGAATATTACTACAGCTATAACATGTACAGGAAACCTAGAGAATGGACACACTGTGAATACGAAAGGTTTCTAAAACTCAACGAATAGTCCCTCTCCTGGTGCTCCAGTTTGACTTTCCAACTGCCTTACTATCAATCTCCCAACTTGGAGAGACAGGCCCTTTAACCTCCTGGTTTGCACAGGTTCCCAATTTGGCAGAGGATGGAAGGGACGAGGGAGAACCCATGAGAGAGTAGCTGTTAGGCATTTGGACGGGCACATGTCACTCTAATTTCCCGGCAGGAAGAAGAATTAACCAAAGTCTCAGCCACCCACCGGGAACCAGTATAGGACATGATCCAAAATTTTGGACTTGCGTTCAGCTCACAAAAAACGAGTTGAGAAATGGAGCTCAGGGGCACAGCAATTCACAAACTGGCAGAGTGATAAAGGACAACTATCGTCCAAAAATCTGTTGAGGGAAGTCAACGAGGCGGACTTGAAAGCGAGGCAAAATAGCAGGAAACAGATTTCAAGAGGTACCTTGGAATCGCCTGTAAAGCACAGGAAGAGGGGCACAACTTGGACAATGGTGCACTTGGCCAAAAAGGGCGTATGCGTTTTCTCCTGAATATATTCAGGAGAAAACGCATACGCCCTTTTTGGCCAAGCAAGCAAGCGGGCAATGCAAATCTGCACTACAAAGAAGTATCACTTCCCACCGGTCAAAAGGGACATCCACAAAATGTGTAAAAACCAGAAAGGCAAGACAGGCCCTGGAGAACTGGGAGCCTTGTTATGCTGATGGGCGGGATGTATACTGCCAACTGCCTCACTGGAGGAGTGCATTGTGTTCCCTAAAACAAGTAAACAACAGAGCTACAGAGCCAAGGCCACTTCCAGTCTAGGGAATATACCTTGGGAAAACTGAAAATCAATAAGAAAGAGCCACCTCCAAATTTAGGGCTGCACTGACTACAAGAACCTCAACTTGGGTACACCTTAAATATCCCAGGAAATATAAAAATGGTTCAAAACATTGTGGTACTTACGTATGATGGAATATCCCTCAGCGATGAAATCAATGTCATAAGACCAGTAGCAGCAAAGTGAGTGGATTCAGGTACGATGATTCTAAGTGAAATAAGTCACACAGAAAAAGAAACTTATCATAAGATATCACTTATGAAGATCCTGTAAACATGGCTACACGTGAATTGAGTTAGGAAAGGGAACAGAGTCTCACATTTAGAAAACACTCTTATGCCTGCATAAAGGGGAAGGAGAGGTGGGGTGATGCATAAAACCAGAGTTTGATATAAGCACAGGGACCGTTTCAAAAACCAACTTTGGAATTGACAAGACCGACACCTTCCTCAGTGAAAGAGACTCAAAACCCCATATTTCCCACAGAGGAATATATCTGACTAGTAAGAATCTTAAAACCTATGTATTGATATGTCTCCATAAGGGAATCAAGTGTGTCTAGAGTGGCATAAACATGGCAGCGAGAATCAGCTCAAACCCAGTATAAAAAGGAATTTCAAAAGCAAAACCAAAAAACAGGGAAATTCTTTACAATTCCTTCAGGGTGTCTGAGGAAACCTGGAAAGACCCTATCTACAATGACAGCTGGATGTGGCATAAGGCTGGACACTTGGGACTGAGAGGATTGGAGAGATTGGGTGAGCAAATGCAGACCCTTTCAAGCAATAATGCATGGCCCCCATTCCATGGGTCCCAACTCTCCAGGTTCAAGGGAATATTACTACAGCTATAACATGTACAGGAAACCTAGAGAATGGACACACTGTGAATACGAAAGGTTTCTAAAACTCAACGAATAGTCCCTCTCCTGGTGCTCCAGTTTGACTTTCCAACTGCCTTACTATCAATCTCCCAACTTGGAGAGACAGGCCCTTTAACCTCCTGGTTTGCACAGGTTCCCAATTTGGCAGAGGATGGAAGGGACGAGGGAGAACCCATGAGAGAGTAGCTGTTAGGCATTTGGACGGGCACATGTCACTCTAATTTCCCGGCAGGAAGAAGAATTAACCAAAGTCTCAGCCACCCACCGGGAACCAGTATAGGACATGATCCAAAATTTTGGACTTGCGTTCAGCTCACAAAAAACGAGTTGAGAAATGGAGCTCAGGGGCACAGCAATTCACAAACTGGCAGAGTGATAAAGGACAACTATCGTCCAAAAATCTGTTGAGGGAAGTCAACGAGGCGGACTTGAAAGCGAGGCAAAATAGCAGGAAACAGATTTCAAGAGGTACCTTGGAATCGCCTGTAAAGCACAGGAAGAGGGGCACAACTTGGACAATGGTGCACTTGGCCAAAAAGGGCGTATGCGTTTTCTCCTGAATATATTCAGGAGAAAACGCATACGCCCTTTTTGGCCAAGCAAGCAAGCGGGCAATGCAAATCTGCACTACAAAGAAGTATCATTTCCCACCGGTCAAAAGGGACATCCACAAAATGTGTAAAAACCAGAAAGGCAAGACAGGCCCTGAGGAACTGGGAGCCTTGTTATGCTGATGGGTGGGATGTAAATTGCCAACTGCCTCACTGGAGGAGTGCATTGTGTTCCCTAAAACAAGTAAACAACAGAGCTACTGAGCCAAGGCCACTTCCAGTCTAGGGAATATACCTTGGGAAAACTGAAAATCAATAAGAAAGAGCCACCTCCAAATTTAGGGCTGCACTGACTACAAGAACCTCAACTTGGGTACACCTTAAATATCCCAGGAAATATAAAAATGGTTCAAAACATTGTGGTACTTACGTACGATGGAATATCCCTCAGACATGAAATCAATGTCATAAGACCAGTAGCAACAAAGTGAGTGGATTCAGGTACGATGATTCTAAGTGAAATAAGTCACACAGAAAAAGAAACTTATCATAAAATATCACTTATGAAGATCCTGTAAACATGGCTACACGTGAACTGAGTTACGAAAGAGAACAGAGTCTCACATTTAGAAAACACTCTTATGCCTGCATAAAGGGGAAGGAGAGGTGGGGTGATGCATAAAACCAGAGTTTGATATAAGCACAGGGACCGTTTCAAAAACCAACTTTGGAATAGACAAGACCTACACCTTCCTCAGTGAAAGAGACTCAAAACCCCATATTTCCCAGAGAGGAATATATCTGACTAGTAAGAATCTTAAAACCTATGTATTGATGTGTCTCCATAAGGGAATCAAGTGTGTCTAGAGTGGCATAAACATGACAGCGAGAATCAGCTCAAACCCACTATAAAAAGGAATTTCAAAAGCAAAACCAAAAAACAGGGAAATTCTTTACAATTCCTTCAGGGTGTCTGAGGAAACCTGGAAAGACCCTATCTGCAATGACAGCTGGATGTGGCATAAGGCTGGACACTTGGGACTGAGAGGATTGGTGAGATTGGGTGAGCAAATGCAGACCCTTTCAAGCAATAATGCATGGCCCCCATTCCATGGGTCCCAACTCTCCAGGTTCAAGGGAATATTACTACAGCTATAACATGTACAGGAAACCTAGAGAATGGACACACTGTGAATACGAAAGGTTTCTAAAACTCAACGAATAGTCCCTCTCCTGGTGCTCCAGTTTGACTTTCCAACTGCCTTACTATCAATCTCCCAACTTGGAGAGACAGGCCCTTTAACCTCCTGGTTTGCACAGGTTCCCAATTTGGCAGAGGATGGAAGGGACGAGGGAGAACCCATGAGAGAGTAGCTGTTAGGCATTTGGACGGGCACATGTCACTCTAATTTCCCGGCAGGAAGAAGAATTAACCAAAGTCTCAGCCACCCACCGGGAACCAGTATAGCACATGATCCAAAATTTTGGACTTGCGTTCAGCTCACAAAAAACGAGTTGAGAAATGGAGCTCAGGGGCACAGCAATTCACAAACTGGCAGAGTGATAAAGGACAACTATCGTCCAAAAATCTGTTGAGGGAAGTCAACGAGGCGGACTTGAAAGCGAGGCAAAATAGCAGGAAACAGATTTCAAGAGGTACCTTGGAATCGCCTGTAAAGCACAGGAAGAGGGGCACAACTTGGACAATGGTGCACTTGGCCAAAAAGGGCGTATGCGTTTTCTCCTGAATATATTCAGGAGAAAACGCATACGCCCTTTTTGGCCAAGCAAGCAAGCGGGCAATGCAAATCTGCACTACAAAGAAGTATCACTTCCCACCGGTCAAAAGGGACATCCACAAAATGTGTAAAAACCAGAAAGGCAAGACAGGCCCTGGAGAACTGGGAGCCTTGTTATGCTGATGGGCGGGATGTAAATTGCCAACTGCCTCACTGGAGGAGTGCATTGTGTTCCCTAAAACAAGTAAACAACAGAGCTACAGAGCCAAGGCCACTTCCAGTCTAGGGAATATACCTTGGGAAAACTGAAAATCAATAAGAAAGAGCCACCTCCAAATTTAGGGCTGCACTGACTACAAGAACCTCAACTTGGGTACACCTTAAATATCCCAGGAAATATAAAAATGGTTCAAAACATTGTGGTACTTACGTACGATGGAATATCCCTCAGCGATGAAATCAATGTCATAAGACCAGTAGCAGCAAAGTGAGTGGATTCAGGTACGATGATTCTAAGTGAAATAAGTCACACAGAAAAGGAAACTTATCATAAGATATCACTTATGAAGATCCTGTAAACATGGCTACACGTGAATTGAGTTAGCAAAGGGAACAGAGTCTCACATTTAGAAAACACTCTTATGCCTGCATAAAGGGGAAGGAGAGGTGGGGTGATGCATAAAACCAGAGTTTGATATAAGCACAGGGACCGTTTCAAAAACCAACTTTGGAATTGACAAGACCGACACCTTCCTCAGTGAAAGAGACTCAAAACCCCATATTTCCCACAGAGGAATATATCTGACTAGTAAGAATCTTAAAACCTATGTATTGATGTGTCCCCATAAGGGAATCAAGTGTGTCTAGAGTGGCATAAACATGGCAGCGAGAATCAGCTCAAACCCACTATAAAAAGGAATTTCAAAAGCAAAACCAAAAAACAGGGAAATTCTTTACAATTCCTTCAGGGTGTCTGAGGAAACCTGGAAAGACCCTATCTACAATGACAGCTGGATGTGGCATAAGGCTGGACACTTGGGACTGAGAGGATTGGTGAGATTGGGTGAGCAAATGCAGACCCTTTCAAGCAATAATGCATGGCCCCCATTCCATGGGTCCCAACTCTCCAGGTTCAAGGGAATATTACTACAGCTATAACATGTACAGGAAACCTAGAGAATGGACACACTGTGAATACGAAAGGTTTCTAAAACTCAACGAATAGTCCCTCTCCTGGTGCTCCAGTTTGACTTTCCAACTGCCTTACTATCAATCTCCCAACTTGGAGAGACAGGCCCTTTAACCTCCTGGTTTGCACAGGTTCCCAATTTGGCAGAGGATGGAAGGGACGAGGGAGAACCCATGAGAGAGTAGCTGTTAGGCATTTGGACGGGCACATGTCACTCTAATTTCCCGGCAGGAAGAAGAATTAACCAAAGTCTCAGCCACCCACCGGGAACCAGTATAGGACATGATCCAAAATTTTGGACTTGCGTTCAGCTCACAAAAAACGAGTTGAGAAATGGAGCTCAGGGGCACAGCAATTCACAAACTGGCAGAGTGATAAAGGACAACTATCGTCCAAAAATCTGTTGAGGGAAGTCAACGAGGCGGACTTGAAAGCGAGGCAAAATAGCAGGAAACAGATTTCAAGAGGTACCTTGGAATCGCCTGTAAAGCACAGGAAGAGGGGCACAACTTGGACAATGGTGCACTTGGCCAAAAAGGGCGTATGCGTTTTCTCCTGAATATATTCAGGAGAAAACGCATACGCCCTTTTTGGCCAAGCAAGCAAGCGGGCAATGCAAATCTGCACTACAAAGAAGTATCACTTCCCACCGGTCAAAAGGGACATCCACAAAATGTGTAAAAACCAGAAAGGCAAGACAGGCCCTGGAGAACTGGGAGCCTTGTTATGCTGATGGGCGGGATGTAAACTGCCAACTGCCTCACTGGAGGAGTGCATTGTGTTCCCTAAAACAAGTAAACAACAGAGCTACAGAGCCAAGGCCACTTCCAGTCTAGGGAATATACCTGGGGAAAACTGAAAATCAATAAGAAAGAGCCACCTCCAAATTTAGGGCTGCACTGGCTACAAGAACCTCAACTTGAGTACACCTTAAATATCCCAGGAAATATAAAAATGGTTCAAAACATTGTGGTACTTACGTACGATGGAATATCCCTCAGCCATGAAATCAATGTCATAAGACCAGTAGCAGCAAAGTGAGTGGATTCAGGTACGATGATTCTAAGTGAAATAAGTCACACAGAAAAAGAAACTTATCATAAGATATCACTTATGAAGATCCTGTAAACATGGCTACACGTGAATTGAGTTAGGAAAGGGAACAGAGTCTCACATTTAGAAAACACTCTTATGCCTGCATAAAGGGGAAGGAGAGGTGGGGTGATGCATAAAACCAGAGTTTGATATAAGCACAGGGACCGTTTCAAAAACCAACTTTGGAATTGACAAGACCGACACCTTCCTCAGTGAAAGAGACTCAAAACCCCATATTTCCCACAGAGGAATATATCTGACTAGTAAGAATCTTAAAACCTATGTATTGATATGTCTCCATAAGGGAATCAAGTGTGTCTAGAGTGGCATAAACATGGCAGCGAGAATCAGCTCAAACCCAGTATAAAAAGGAATTTCAAAAGCAAAACCAAAAAACAGGGAAATTCTTTACAATTCCTTCAGGGTGTCTGAGGAAACCTGGAAAGACCCTATCTACAATGACAGCTGGATGTGGCATAAGGCTGGACACTTGGGACTGAGAGGATTAGGAGAGATTGGGTGAGCAAATGCAGACCCTTTCAAGCAATAATGCATGGCCCCCATTCCATGGGTCCCAACTCTCCAGGTTCAAGGGAATATTACTACAGCTATAACATGTACAGGAAACCTAGAGAATGGACACACTGTGAATACGAAAGGTTTCTAAAACTCAATGAATAGTCCCTCTCCTGGTGCTCCAGTTTGACTTTCCAACTGCCTTACTATCAATCTCCCAACTTGGAGAGACAGGCCCTTTAACCTCCTGGTTTGCACAGGTTCCCAATTTGGCAGAGGATGGAAGGGACGAGGGAGAACCCATGAGAGAGTAGCTGTTAGGCATTTGGACGGGCACATGTCACTCTAATTTCCCGGCAGGAAGAAGAATTAACCAAAGTCTCAGCCACCCACCGGGAACCAGTATAGGACATGATCCAAAATTTTGGACTTGCGTTCAGCTCACAAAAAACGAGTTGAGAAATGGAGCTCAGGGGCACAGCAATTCACAAACTGGCAGAGTGATAAAGGACAACTATCGTCCAAAAATCTGTTGAGGGAAGTCAACGAGGCGGACTTGAAAGCGAGGCAAAATAGCAGGAAACAGATTTCAAGAGGTACGTTGGAATCGCCTGTAAAGCACAGGAAGAGGGGCACAACTTGGACAATGGTGCACTTGGCCAAAAAGGGCGTATGCGTTTTCTCCTGAATATATTCAGGAGAAAACGCATACGCCCTTTTTGGCCAAGCAAGCAAGCGGGCAATGCAAATCTGCACTACAAAGAAGTATCACTTCCCACCGGTCAAAAGGGACATCCACAAAATGTGTAAAAACCAGAAAGGCAAGACAGGCCCTGGAGAACTGGGAGCCTTGTTATGCTGATGGGCGGGATGTAAATTGCCAACTGCCTCACTGGAGGAGTGCATTGTGTTCCCTAAAACAAGTAAACAACAGAGCTACAGAGCCAAGGCCACTTCCAGTCTAGGGAATATACCTTGGGAAAACTGAAAATCAATAAGAAAGAGCCACCTCCAAATTTACGGCTGCACTGACTACAAGAACCTCAACTTGGGTACACCTTAAATATCCCAGGAAATATAAAAATGGTTCAAAACATTGTGGTACTTACGTACGATGGAATATCCCTCAGCCATGAAATCAATGTCATAAGACCAGTAGCAGCAAAGTGAGTGGATTCAGGTACGATGATTCTAAGTGAAATAAGTCACACAGAAAAAGAAACTTATCATAAGATATCACTTATGAAGATCCTGTAAACATGGCTACACGTGAACTGAGTTAGGAAAGAGAACAGAGTCTCACATTTAGAAAACACTCTTATGCCTGCATAAAGGGGAAGGAGAGGTGGGGTGATGCATAAAACCAGAGTTTGATATAAGCACAGGGACCGTTTCAAAAACCAACTTTGGAATAGACAAGACCTACACCTTCCTCAGTGAAAGAGACCCAAAACCCCATATTTCCCACAGAGGAATATATCTGACTAGTAAGAATCTTAAAACCTATGTATTGATGTGTCTCCATAAGGGAATCAAGTGTGTCTAGAGTGGCATAAACATGGCAGCGAGAATCAGCTCAAACCCACTATAAAAAGGAATTTCAAAAGCAAAACCAAAAAACAGGGAAATTCTTTACAATTCCTTCAGGGTGTCTGAGGAAACCTGGAAAGACCCTATCTACAATGACAGCTGGATGTGGCATAAGGCTGGACACTTGGGACTGAGAGGATTGGTGAGATTGGGTGAGCAAATGCAGACCCTTTAAAGCAATAATGCATGGCCCCCATTCCATGGGTCCCAACTCTCCAGGTTCAAGGGAATATTACTACAGCTATAACATGTACAGGAAACCTAGAGAATGGACACACTGTGAATACGAAAGGTTTCTAAAACTCAACGAATAGTCCCTCTCCTGGTGCTCCAGTTTGACTTTCCAACTGCCTTACTATCAATCTCCCAGCTTGGAGAGACAGGCCCTTTAACCTCCTGGTTTGCACAGGTTCCCAATTTGGCAGAGGATGGAAGGGACGAGGGAGAACCCATGAGAGAGTAGCTGTTAGGCATTTGGACGGGCACATGTCACTCTAATTTCCCGGCAGGAAGAAGAATTAACCAAAGTCTCAGCCACCCACCGGGAACCAGTAGAGGACATGATCCAAAATTTTGGACTTGCGTTCAGCTCACAAAAAACGAGTTGAGAAATGGAGCTCAGGGGCACAGCAATTCACAAACTGGCAGAGTGATAAAGGACAACTATCGTCCAAAAATCTGTTGAGGGAAGTCAACGAGGCGGACTTGAAAGCGAGGCAAAATAGCAGGAAACAGATTTCAAGAGGTACCTTGGAATCGCCTGTAAAGCACAGGAAGAGGGGCACAACTTGGACAATGGTGCACTTGGCCAAAAAGGGCGTATGCGTTTTCTCCTGAATATATTCAGGAGAAAACGCATACGCCCTTTTTGGCCAAGCAAGCAAGCGGGCAATGCAAATCTGCACTACAAAGAAGTATCACTTCCCACCGGTCAAAAGGGACATCCACAAAATGTGTAAAAACCAGAAAGGCAAGACAGGCCCTGGAGAACTGGGAGCCTTGTTATGCTGATGGGCGGGATGTAAATTGCCAACTGCCTCACTGGAGGAGTGCATTGTGTTCCCTAAAACAAGTAAACAACAGAGCTACAGAGCCAAGGCCACTTCCAGTCTAGGGAATATACCTGGGGAAAACTGAAAATCAATAAGAAAGAGCCACCTCCAAATTTAGGGCTGCACTGACTACAAGAACCTCAACTTGGGTACACCTTAAATATCCCAGGAAATATAAAAATGGTTCAAAACATTGTGGTACTTACGTACAATGGAATATCCCTCAACCATGAAATCAATGTCATAAGACCAGTAGCAGCAAAGTGAGTGGATTCAGGTACGATGATTCTAAGTGAAATAAGTCACACAGAAAAAGAAACTTATCATAAGATATCACTTATGAAGATCCTGTAAACATGGCTACAAGTGAACTGAGTTAGGAAAGAGAACAGAGTCTCACATTTAGAAAACACTCTTATGCCTGCATAAAGGGGAAGGAGAGGTGGGGTGATGCATAAAACCAGAGTTTGATATACGCACAGGGACCGTTCCAAAAACCAACTTTGGAATAGACAAGACCTACACCTTCCTCAGTGAAAGAGACTCAAAACCCCATATTTCCCACAGAGGAATATATCTGACTAGTAAGAATCTTAAAACCTATGTATTGATGTGTCTCCATAAGGGAATCAAGTGTGTCTAGAGTGGCATAAACATGGCAGCGAGAATCAGCTCAAACCCACTATAAAAAGGAATTTCAAAAGCAAAACCAAAAAACAGGGAAATTCTTTACAATTCCTTCAGGGTGTCTGAGGAAACCTGGAAAGACCCTATCTGCAATGACAGCTGGATGTGGCATAAGGCTGGACACTTGGGACTGAGAGGATTGGTGAGATTGGGTGAGCAAATGCAGACCCTTTCAAGCAATAATGCATGGCCCCCATTCCATGGGTCCCAACTCTCCAGGTTCAAGGGAATATTACTACAGCTATAACATGTACAGGAAACCTAGAGAATGGACACACTGTGAATACGAAAGGTTTCTAAAACTCAACGAATAGTCCCTCTCCTGGTGCTCCAGTTTGACTTTCCAACTGCCTTACTATCAATCTCCCAACTTGGAGAGACAAGCCCTTTAACCTCCTGGTTTGCACCGGTTCCCAATTTGCCAGAGGATGGAAGGGACGAGGGAGAACCCATGAGAGAGTAGCTGTTAGGCATTTGGACGGGCACATGTCACTCTAATTTCCCGGCAGGAAGAAGAATTAACCAAAGTCTCAGCCACCCACCGGGAACCAGTATAGGACATGATCCAAAATTTTGGACTTGCGTTCAGCTCACAAAAAACGAGTTGAGAAATGGAGCTCAGGGGCACAGCAATTCACAAACTGGCAGAGTGATAAAGGACAACTATCATCCAAAAATCTCTTGAGGGAAGTCAACGAGGTGGACTTGAAAGCGAGGCAAAATAGCAGGAAACAGATTTCAAGAGGTACCTTGGAATCGCCTGTAAAGCACAGGAAGAGGGGCACAACTTGGACAATGGTGCACTTGGCCAAAAAGGGCGTATGCGTTTTCTCCTGAATATATTCAGGAGAAAACGCATACGCCCTTTTTGGCCAAGCAAGCAAGCGGGCAATGCAAATCTGCACTACAAAGAAGTATCACTTCCCACCGGTCAAAAGGGACATCCACAAAATGTGTAAAAACCAGAAAGGCAAGACAGGCCCTGGAGAACTGGGAGCCTTGTTATGCTGATGGGCGGGATGTAAATTGTCAACTGCCTCACTGGAGGAGTGCATTGTGTTCCCTATAACAAGTAAACAACAGAGCTACAGAGCCAAGGCCACTTCCAGTCTAGGGAATATACCTTGGGAAAACTGAAAATCAATAAGAAAGAGCCACTTCCAAATTTAGGGCTGCACTGACTACAAGAACCTCAAATTGGGTACACCTTAAATATCCCAGGAAATATAAAAATGGTTCAAAACATTGTGGTACTTACGTACGATGGAATATCCCTCAGCCATGAAATCAATGTCATAAGACCAGTAGCAGCAAAGTGAGTGGATTCAGGTACGATGATTCTAAGTGAAATAAGTCACACAGAAAAAGAAACTTATCATAAGATATCACTTATGAAGATCCTGTAAACATGGCTACACGTGAACTGAGTTAGGTAAGAGAACAGAGTCTCACATTTAGAAAACACTCTTATGCCTGCATAAAGAGGAAGGAGAGGTGGGGTGATGCATAAAACCAGAGTTTGATATAAGCACAGGGACCGTTTCAAAAACCAACTTTGGAATTGACAAGACCGACACCTTCCTTAGTGAAAGAGACTCAAAACCCCATATTTCACGCAGAGGAATATATCTGACTAGTAAGAATCTTAAAACCTATGTATTGATATGTCTCCATAAGGGAATCAAGTGTGTCTAGAGTGGCATAAACATGGCAGCGAGAATCAGCTCAAACCCACTATAAAAAGGAATTTCAAAAGCAAAACCAAAAAACAGGGAAATTCTTTACAATTCCTTCAGGGTGTCTGAGGAAACCTGGAAAGACCCTATCTACAATGACAGCTGGATGTGGCATAAGGCTGGACACTTGGGACTGAGAGGATTGGTGAGATTGGGTGAGCAAATGCAGACCCTTTCAAGCAATAATGCATGGCCCCCATTCCATGGGTCCCAACTCTCCAGGTTCAAGGGAATATTACTACAGCTATAACATGTACAGGAAACCAAGAGAATGGACACACTGTGAATACGAAAGGTTTCTAAAACTCAACGAATAGTCCCTCTCCTGGTGCTCCAGTTTGACTTTCCAACTGCCTTACTATCAATCTCCCAACTTGGAGAGACAGGCCCTTTAACCTCCTGGTTTGCACAGGTTCCCAATTTGGCAGAGGATGGAAGGGACGAGGGAGAACCCATGAGAGAGTAGCTGTTAGGCATTTGGACGGGCACATGTCACTCTAATTTCCCGGCAGGAAGAAGAATTAACCAAAGTCTCAGCCACCCACCGGGAACCAGTATAGGACATGATCCAAAATTTTGGACTTGCGTTCAGCTCACAAAAAACGAGTTGAGAAATGCAGCTCAGGGGCACAGCAATTCACAAACTGGCAGAGTGATAAAGGACAACTATCGTCCAAAAATCTGTTGAGGGAAGTCAATGAGGCGGACTTGAAAGCGAGGCAAAATAGCAGGAAACAGATTTCAAGAGGTACCTTGGAATCGCCTGTAAAGCACAGGAAGAGGGGCACAACTTGGACAATGGTGCACTTGGCCAAAAAGGGCGTATGCGTTTTCTCCTGAATATATTCAGGAGAAAACGCATACGCCCTTTTTGGCCAAGCAAGCAAGCGGGCAATGCAAATCTGCACTACAAAGAAGTATCACTTCCCACCGGTCAAAAGGGACATCCACAAAATGTGTAAAAACCAGAAAGGCAAGACAGGCCCTGGAGAACTGGGAGCCTTGTTATGCTGATGGGCGGGTTGTAAATTGCCAACTGCCTCACTGGAGGAGTGCATTGTGTTCCCTAAAACAAGTAAACAACAGAGCTACAGAGCCAAGGCCACTTCCAGTCTAGGGAATATACCTTGGGAAAACTGAAAATCAATAAGAAAGAGCCACCTCCAAATTTAGGGCTGCACTGACTACAAGAACCTCAACTTGGGTACACCTTAAATATCCCAGGAAATATAAAAATGGTTCCAAACATTGTGGTACTTACGTACGATGGAATATACCTCAGCCATGAAATCAATGTCATAAGACCAGTAGCAGCAAAGTGAGTGGATTCAGGTACGATGATTCTAAGTGAAATAAGTCACACAGAAAAAGAAACTTATCATAAGATATCACTTATGAAGATCCTGTAAACATGGCTACACGTGAACTGAGTTAGGAAAGAGAACAGAGTCTCACATTTAGAAAACACTCTTATGCCTGCATAAAGGGGATGGAGAGGTCGGGTGATGCATAAAACCAGAGTTTGATATAAGCACAGGGACCGTTCCAAAAACCAACTTTGGAATAGACAAGACCTACACCTTCCTCAGTGAAAGAGACTCAAAACCCCATATTTCCCGCAGAGGAATATATCTGACTAGTAAGAATCTTAAAACCTATGTATTGATATGTCTCCATAAGGGAATCAAGTGTGTCTAGAGTGGCATAAACATGGCAGCGAGAATCAGCTCAAACCCACTATAAAAAGGAATTTCAAAAGCAAAACCAAAAAACAGGGAAATTCTTTACAATTCCTTCAGTGTGTCTGAGGAAACCTGGAAAGACCCTATCTACAATGACAGCTGGATGTGGCATAAGGCTGGACACTTGGGACTGAGAGGATTGGTGAGATTGGGTGAGCAAATGCAGACCCTTTCAAGCAATAATGCATGGCCCCCATTCCATGGGTCCCAATTCTCCAGGTTCAAGGGAATATTACTACAGCTATAACATGTACAGGAAACCTAGAGAATGGACACACTGTGAATACGAAAGGTTTCTAAAACTCAATGAATAGTCCCTCTCCTGGTGCTCCAGTTTGACTTTCCAACTGCCTTACTATCAATCTCCCAACTTGGAGAGACAGGCCCTTTAACCTCCTGGTTTGCACAGATTCCCAATTTGCCAGAGGATGGAAGGGACGAGGGAGAACCCATGAGAGAGTAGCTGTTAGGCATTTGGACGGGCACATGTCACTCTAATTTCCCGGCAGGTAGAAGAATTAACCAAAGTCTCAGCCACCCACCGGGAACCAGTATAGGACATGAGTCAAAATTTTGGACTTGTGTTCAGCTCACAAAAAACGAGTTGAGAAATGGAGCTCAGGGGCACAGCAATTCACAAACTGGCAGAGTGATAAAGGACAACTATCGTCCAAAAATCTGTTGAGGGAAGTCAACGAGGCGGACTTGAAAGTGAGGCAAAATAGCAGGAAACAGATTTCAAGAGGTACCTTGGAATCGCCTGTAAAGCACAGGAAGAGGGGCACAACTTGGACAATGGTGCACTTGGCCAAAAAGGGCGTATGCGTTTTCTCCTGAATATATTCAGGAGAAAACGCATACGCCCTTTTTGGCCAAGCAAGCAAGCGGGCAATGCAAATCTGCACTACAAAGAAGTATCACTTCCCACCGGTCAAAAGGGACATCCACAAAATGTGTAAAAACCAGAAAGGCAAGACAGGCCCTGGAGAACTGGGAGCCTTGTTATGCTGATGGGCGGGATGTAAATTGCCAACTGCCTCACTGGAGGAGTGCATTGTGTTCCCTATAACAAGTAAACAACAGAGCTACAGAGCCAAGGCCACTTCCAGTCTAGGGAATATACCTTGGGAAAACTGAAAATCAATAAGAAAGAGCCACTTCCAAATTTAGGGCTGCACTGACTACAAGAACCTCAACTTGGGTACACCTTAAATATCCCAGGAAATATAAAAATGGTTCCAAACATTGTGGTACTTACGTACGATGGAATATACCTCAGCCATGAAATCAATGTCATAAGACCAGTAGCAGCAAAGTGAGTGGATTCAGGTACGATGATTCTAAGTGAAATAAGTCACACAGAAAAAGAAACTTATCATAAGATATCACTTATGAAGATCCTGTAAACATGGCTACACGTGAACTGAGTTAGGAAAGAGAACAGAGTCTCACATTTAGAAAACACTCTTATGCCTGCATAAAGAGGAAGGAGAGGTGGGGTGATGCATAAAACCAGAGTTTGATATAAGCACAGGGACCGTTTCAAAAACCAACTTTGGAATTGACAAGACCGACACCTTCCTTAGTGAAAGAGACTCAAAACCCCATATTTCCCGCAGAGGAATATATCTGACTAGTAAGAATCTTAAAACCTATGTATTGATATGTCTCCATAAGGGAATCAAGTGTGTCTAGAGTGGCATAAACATGGCAGCGAGAATCAGCTCAAACCCACTATAAAAAGGAATTTCAAAAGCAAAACCAAAAAACAGGGAAATTCTTTACAATTCCTTCAGGGTGTCTGAGGAAACCTGGAAAGACCCTATCTACAATGACAGCTGGATGTGGCATAAGGCTGGACACTTGGGACTGAGAGGATTGGTGAGATTGGGTGAGCAAATGCAGACCCTTTCAAGCAATAATGCATGGCCCCCATTCCATGGGTCCCAACTCTCCAGGTTCAAGGGAATATTGCTACAGCTATAACATGTACAGGAAACCTAGAGAATGGACACACTGTGAATACGAAAGGTTTCTAAAACTCAACGAATAGTCCCTCTCCTGGTGCTCCAGTTTGACTTTCCAACTGCCTTACTATCAATCTCCCAACTTGGAGAGACAGGCCCTTTAACCTCCTGGTTTGCACAGGTTCCCAATTTGGCAGAGGATGGAAGGGACGAGGGAGAACCCATGAGAGAGTAGCTGTTACGCATTTGGACGGGCACATGTCACTCTAATTTCCCGGCAGGAAGAAGAATTAACCAAAGTCTCAGCCACCCACCGGGAACCAGTATAGCACATGATCCAAAATTTTGGACTTGCGTTCAGCTCACAAAAAACGAGTTGAGAAATGGAGCTCAGGGGCACAGCAATTCACAAACTGGCAGAGTGATAAAGGACAACTATCGTCCAAAAATCTGTTGAGGGAAGTCAATGAGGCGGACTTGAAAGCGAGGCAAAATAGCAGGAAACAGATTTCAAGAGGTACCTTGGAATCGCCTGTAAAGCACAGGAAGAGGGGCACAACTTGGACAATGGTGCACTTGGCCAAAAAGGGCGTATGTGTTTTCTCCTGAATATATTCAGGAGAAAACGCATACGCCCTTTTTGGCCAAGCAAGCAAGCGGGCAATGCAAATCTGCACTACAAAGAAGTATCACTTCCCACCGGTCAAAAGGGACATCCACAAAATGTGTAAAAACCAGAAAGGCAAGACAGGCCCTGGAGAACTGGCAGCCTTGTTATGCTGATGGGCGGGATGTAAATTGCCAACTGCCTCACTGGAGGAGTGCATTGTGTTCCCTAAAACAAGTAAACAACAGAGCTACAGAGCCAAGGCCACTTCCAGTCTAGGGAATATACCTTGGGAAAACTGAAAATCAATAAGAAAGAGCCACCTCCAAATTTAGGGCTGCACTGACTACAAGAACCTCAACTTGGGTACACCTTAAATATCCCAGGAAATATAAAAATGGTTCAAAACATTGTGGTACTTACGTACGATGGAATATCCCTCAGCCATGAAATCAATGTCATAAGACCAGTAGCAGCAAAGTGAGTGGATTCAGGTACGATGATTCTAAGTGAAATAAGTCACACAGAAAAAGAAACTTATCATAAGATATCACTTATGAAGATCCTGTAAACATGGCTACACGTGAATTGAGTTAGGAAAGAGAACAGAGTCTCACATTTAGAAAACACTCTTATGCCTGCATAAAGGGGAAGGAGAGGTGGGGTGATGCATAAAACCAGAGTTTGATATAAGCACAGGGACCGTTTCAAAAACCAACTTTGGAATTGACAAGACCGACACCTTCCTTAGTGAAAGAGACTCAAAACCCCATATTTCCCACAGAGGAATATATCTGACTAGTAAGAATCTTAAAACCTATGTATTGATATGTCTCCATAAGGGAATCAAGTGTGTCTAGAGTGGCATAAACATGGCAGCGAGAATCAGCTCAAACCCACTATAAAAAGGAATTTCAAAAGCAAAACCAAAAAACAGGGAAATTCTTTACAATTCCTTCAGGGTGTCTGAGGAAACCTGGAAAGACCCTATCTACAATGACAGCTGGATGTGGCATAAGGCTGGACACTTGGGACTGAGAGGATTGGTGAGATTGGGTGAGCAAATGCAGACCCTTTCAAGCAATAATGCATGGCCCCCATTCCATGGGTCCCAACTCTCCAGGTTCAAGGGAATATTACTACAGCTATAACATGTACAGGAAACCTAGAGAATGGACACACTGTGAATACGAAAGGTTTCTAAAACTCAACGAATAGTCCCTCTCCTGGTGCTCCAGTTTGACTTTCCAACTGCCTTACTATCAATCTCCCAACTTGGAGAGACAGGCCCTTTAACCTCCTGGTTTGCACAGGTTCCCAATTTGGCAGAGGATGGAAGGGACGAGGGAGAACCCATGAGAGAGTAGCTGTTACGCATTTGGACGGGCACATGTCAGTCTAATTTCCCGGCAGGAAGAAGAATTAACCAAAGTCTCAGCCACCCACCGGGAACCAGTATAGCACATGATCCAAAATTTTGGACTTGCGTTCAGCTCACAAAAAACGAGTTGAGAAATGGAGCTCAGGGGCACAGCAATTCACAAACTGGCAGAGTGATAAAGGACAACTATCGTCCAAAAATCTGTTGAGGGAAGTCAATGAGGCGGACTTGAAAGCGAGGCAAAATAGCAGGAAACAGATTTCAAGAGGTACCTTGGAATCGCCTGTAAAGCACAGGAAGAGGGGCACAACTTGGACAATGGTGCACTTGGCCAAAAAGGGCGTATGCGTTTTCTCCTGAATATATTCAGGAGAAAAAGCATACGCCCTTTTTGGCCAAGCAAGCAAGCGGGCAATGCAAATCTGCACTACAAAGAAGTATCACTTCCCACCGGTCAAAAGGGACATCCACAAAATGTGTAAAAACCAGAAAGGCAAGACAGGCCCTGGAGAACTGGGAGCCTTGTTATGCTGATGGGCGGGATGTAAATTGCCAACTGCCTCACTGGAGGAGTGCATTGTGTTCCCTAAAACAAGTAAACAACAGAGCTACAGAGCCAAGGCCACTTCCAGTCTAGGGAATATACCTTGGGAAAACTGAAAATCAATAAGAAAGAGCCACCTCCAAATTTAGGGCTGCACTGACTACAAGAACCTTAACTTGGGTACACCTTAAATATCCCAGGAAATATAAAAATGGTTCAAAACATTGTGGTACTTACGTACGATGGAATATCCCTCAGCCATGAAATCAATGTCATAAGACCAGTAGCAGCAAAGTGAGTGGATTCATGTACGATGATTCTAAGTGAAATAAGTCACACAGAAAAAGAAACTTATCATAAGATATCACTTATGAAGATCCTGTAAACATGGCTACACGTGAACTGAGTTAGGAAAGAGAACAGAGTCTCACATTTAGAAAACACTCTTATGCCTGCATAAAGGGGATGGAGAGGTCGGGTGATGCATAAAACCAGAGTTTGATATAAGCACAGGGACCGTTCCAAAAACCAACTTTGGAATAGACAAGACCTACACCTTCCTCAGTGAAAGAGACTCAAAACCCCATATTTCCCGCAGAGGAATATATCTGACTAGTAAGAATCTTAAAACCTATGTATTGATATGACTCCATAAGGGAATCAAGTGTGTCTAGAGTGGCATAAACATGGCAGCGAGAATCAGCTCAAACCCACTATAAAAAGGAATTTCAAAAGCAAAACCAAAAAACAGGGAAATTCTTTACAATTCCTTCAGGGTGTCTGAGGAAACCTGGAAAGACCCTATCTACAATGACAGCTGGATGTGGCATAAGGCTGGACACTTGGGACTGAGAGGATTGGTGAGATTGGGTGAGCAAATGCAGACCCTTTCAAGCAATAATGCATGGCCCCCATTCCATGGGTCCCAACTCTCCAGGTTCAAGGGAATATTACTACAGCTATAACATGTACAGGAAACCTAGAGAATGGACACACTGTGAATACGAAAGGTTTCTAAAACTCAATGAATAGTCCCTCTCCTGGTGCTCCAGTTTGACTTTCCAACTGCCTTACTATCAATCTCCCAACTTGGAGAGACAGGCCCTTTAACCTCCTGGTTTGCACAGGTTCCCAATTTGCCAGAGGATGGAAGGGACGAGGGAGAACCCATGAGAGAGTAGCTGTTAGGCATTTGGACGGGCACATGTCACTCTAATTTCCCGGCAGGAAGAAGAATTAACCAAAGTCTCAGCCACCCACCGGGAACCAGTATAGGCCATGATCCAAAATTTTGGACTTGTGTTCAGCTCACAAAAAACGAGTTGAGAAATGGAGCTCAGGGGCACAGCAATTCACAAACTGGCAGAGTGATAAAGGAAAACTATCGTCCAAAAATCTGTTGAGGGAAGTCAACGAGGCGGACTTGAAAGCGAGGCAAAATAGCAGGAAACAGATTTCAAGAGGTACCTTGGAATCGCCTGTAAAGCACAGGAAGAGGGGCACAACTTGGACAATGGTGCACTTGGCCAAAAAGGGCGTATGCGTTTTCTCCTGAATATATTCAGGAGAAAACGCATACGCCCTTTTTGGCCAAGCAAGCAAGCGGGCAATGCAAATCTGCACTACAAAGAAGTATCACTTCCCACCGGTCAAAAGGGACATCCACAAAATGTGTAAAAACCAGAAAGGCAAGACAGGCCCTGGAGAACTGGCAGCCTTGTTATGCTGATGGGCGGGATGTAAATTGCCAACTGCCTCACTGGAGGAGTGCACTGTGTTCCCTAAAACAAGTAAACAACAGTGCTACAGAGCCAAGGCCACTTCCAGTCTAGGGAATATACCTTGGGAAAACTGAAAATCAATAAGAAAGAGCCACCTCCAAATTTAGGGCTGCACTGACTACAAGAACCTCAACTTGGGTACACCTTAAATATCCCAGGAAATATAAAAATGGTTCAAAACATTGTGGTACTTACGTACGATGGAATATCCCTCAGCCATGAAATCAATGTCATAAGACCAGTAGCAGCAAAGTGAGTGGATTCAGGTACGATGATTCTAAGTGAAATAAGTCACACAGAAAAAGAAACTTATCATAAGATATCACTTATGAAGATCCTGTAAACACGGCTACACGTGAATTGAGTTAGGAAAGAGAACAGAGTCTCACATTTAGAAAACACTCTTATGCCTGCATAAAGGGGAAGGAGAGGTGGGGTGATGCATAAAACCAGAGTTTGATATAAGCACAGGGACCGTTTCAAAAACCAACTTTGGAATTGACAAGACCGACACCTTCCTTAGTGAAAGAGACTCAAAACCCCATATTTCCCACAGAGGAATATATCTGACTAGTAAGAATCTTAAAACCTATGTATTGATATGTCTCCATAAGGGAATCAAGTGTGTCTAGAGTGGCATAAACATGGCAGCGAGAATCAGCTCAAACCCACGATAAAAAGGAATTTCAAAAGCAAA
Organism: Mesoplodon densirostris; assembly: GCF_025265405.1. NCBI lineage: Eukaryota > Metazoa > Chordata > Mammalia > Artiodactyla > Ziphiidae > Mesoplodon > Mesoplodon densirostris. The sequence goes on along the minus strand of NC_082663.1, from coordinate 185,098,905 downwards.
ACCAAAAAACAGGGAAATTCTTTACAATTCCTTCAGGGTGTCTGAGGAAACCTGGAAAGACCCTATCTACAATGACAGCTGGATGTGGCATAAGGCTGGACACTTGGGACTGAGAGGATTGGTGAGATTGGGTGAGCAAATGCAGACCCTTTCAAGCAATAATACATGGCCCCCATTCCATGGGTCCCAACTCTCCATGTTCAAGTGAATATTACTACAGCTATAACATGTACAGGAAACCTAGAGAATGGACACACTGTGAATACGAAAGTTTTCTAAAACTCAACGAATAGTCCCTCTCCTGGTGCTCCAGTTTGACTTTCCAACTGCCTTACTATCAATCTCCCAACTTGGAGAGACAGGCCCTTTAACCTCCTGGTTTGCACAGGTTCCCAATTTGGCAGAGGATGGAAGGGACGAGGGAGAACCCATGAGAGAGTAGCTGTTAGGCATTTGGATGGGCACATGTCACTCTAATTTCCCGGCAGGAAGAAGAATTAACCAAAGTCTCAGCCACCCACCGGGAACCAGTATAGGACATGATCCAAAATTTTGGACTTGCGTTCAGCTCACAAAAAACGAGTTGAGAAATGGAGCTCAGGGGCACAGCAATTCACAAACTGGCAGAGTGATAAAGGACAACTATCGTCCAAAAATCTGTTGAGGGAAGTCAACGAGGCGGACTTGAAAGCGAGGCAAAATAGCAGGAAACAGATTTCAAGAGGTACCTTGGAATCGCCTGTAAAGCACAGGAAGAGGGGCACAACTTGGACAATGGTGCACTTGGCCAAAAAGGGCGTATGCGTTTTCTCCTGAATATATTCAGGAGAAAACGCATACGCCCTTTTTGGCCAAGCAAGCAAGCGGGCAATGCAAATCTGCACTACAAAGAAGTATCACTTCCCACCGGTCAAAAGGGACATCCACAAAATGTGTAAAAACCAGAAAGGCAAGACAGGCCCTGGAGAACAGGGAGCCTTGTTATGCTGATGGGCGGGATGTAAATTGCCAACTGCCTCACTGGAGGAGTGCATTGTGTTCCCTAAAACAAGTAAACAACAGAGCTACAGAGCCAAGGCCACTTCCAGTCTAGGGAATATACCTTGGGAAAACTGAAAATCAATAAGAAAGAGCCACCTCCAAATTTAGGGCTGCGCTGACTACAAGAACCTCAACTTGGGTACACCTTAAATATCCCAGGAAATATAAAAATGGTTCAAAACATTGTTGTACTTATGTACGATGGAATATCCCTCAGCCATGAAATCAATGTCATAAGACCAGTAGCAGCAAAGTGAGTGGATTCAGGTACGATGATTCTAAGTGAAATAAGTCACACAGAAAAAGAAACTTATCATAAGATATCACTTATGAAGATCCTGTAAACATGGCTAAGCGTGAATTGAGTTAGGAAAGAGAACAGAGTCTCACATTTAGAAAACACTCTTATGCCTGCATAAAGGGGAAGGAGAGGTGGGGTGATGCATAAAACCAGAGTTTGATATAAGCACAGGGACCGTTTCAAAAACCAACTTTGGAATTGACAAGACCGACACCTTCCTTAGTGAAAGAGACTCAAAACCCCATATTTCCCACAGAGGAATATATCTGACTAGTAAGAATCTTAAAACCTATGTATTGATATGTCTCCATAAGGGAATCAAGTGTGTCTAGAGTGGCATAAACATGGCAGCGAGAATCAGCTCAAACCCACTATAAAAAGGAATTTCAAAAGCAAAACCAAAAAACAGGGAAATTCTTTACAATTCCTTCAGGGTGTCTGAGGAAACCTGGAAAGACCCTATCTACAATGACAGCTGGATGTGGCATAAGGCTGGACACTTGGGACTGAGAGGATTGGTGAGATTGGGTGAGCAAATGCAGACCCTTTCAAGCAATAATGCATGGCCCCCATTCCATGGGTCCCAACTCTCCAGGTTCAAGGGAATATTACTACAGCTATAACATGTACAGGAAACCTAGAGAATGGACACACTGTGAATACGAAAGGTTTCTAAAACTCAACGAATAGTCCCTCTCCTGGTGCTCCAGTTTGACTTTCCAACTGCCTTACTATCAATCTCCCAACTTGGAGAGACAGGCCCTTTAACCTCCTGGTTTGCACAGGTTCCCAATTTGGCAGAGGATGGAAGGGACGAGGGAGAACCCATGAGAGAGTAGCTGTTACGCATTTGGACGGGCACATGTCAGTCTAATTTCCCGGCAGGAAGAAGAATTAACCAAAGTCTCAGCCACCCACCGGGAACCAGTATAGCACATGATCCAAAATTTTGGACTTGCGTTCAGCTCACAAAAAACGAGTTGAGAAATGGAGCTCAGGGGCACAGCAATTCACAAACTGGCAGAGTGATAAAGGACAACTATCGTCCAAAAATCTGTTGAGGGAAGTCAATGAGGCGGACTTGAAAGCGAGGCAAAATAGAAGGAAACAGATTTCAAGAGGTACCTTGGAATCGCCTGTAAAGCACAGGAAGAGGGGCACAACTTGGACAATGGTGCACTTGGCCAAAAAGGGCGTATGCGTTTTCTCCTGAATATATTCAGGAGAAAAAGCATACGCCCTTTTTGGCCAAGCAAGCAAGCGGGCAATGCAAATCTGCACTACAAAGAAGTATCACTTCCCACCGGTCAAAAGGGACATCCACAAAATGTGTAAAAACCAGAAAGGCAAGACAGGCCCTGGAGAACTGGGAGCCTTGTTATGCTGATGGGCGGGATGTAAATTGCCAACTGCCTCACTGGAGGAGTGCATTGTGTTCCCTAAAACAAGTAAACAACAGAGCTACAGAGCCAAGGCCACTTCCAGTCTAGGGAATATACCTTGGGAAAACTGAAAATCAATAAGAAAGAGCCACCTCCAAATTTAGGGCTGCACTGACTACAAGAACCTTAACTTGGGTACACCTTAAATATCCCAGGAAATATAAAAATGGTTCAAAACATTGTGGTACTTACGTACGATGGAATATCCCTCAGCCATGAAATCAATGTCATAAGACCAGTAGCAGCAAAGTGAGTGGATTCATGTACGATGATTCTAAGTGAAATAAGTCACACAGAAAAAGAAACTTATCATAAGATATCACTTATGAAGATCCTGTAAACATGGCTACACGTGAACTGAGTTAGGAAAGAGAACAGAGTCTCACATTTAGAAAACACTCTTATGCCTGCATAAAGGGGATGGAGAGGTCGGGTGATGCATAAAACCAGAGTTTGATATAAGCACAGGGACCGTTCCAAAAACCAACTTTGGAATAGACAAGACCTACACCTTCCTCAGTGAAAGAGACTCAAAACCCCATATTTCCCGCAGAGGAATATATCTGACTAGTAAGAATCTTAAAACCTATGTATTGATATGACTCCATAAGGGAATCAAGTGTGTCTAGAGTGGCATAAACATGGCAGCGAGAATCAGCTCAAACCCACTATAAAAAGGAATTTCAAAAGCAAAACCAAAAAACAGGGAAATTCTTTACAATTCCTTCAGGGTGTCTGAGGAAACCTGGAAAGACCCTATCTACAATGACAGCTGGATGTGGCATAAGGCTGGACACTTGGGACTGAGAGGATTGGTGAGATTGGGTGAGCAAATGCAGACCCTTTCAAGCAATAATGCATGGCCCCCATTCCATGGGTCCCAACTCTCCAGGTTCAAGGGAATATTACTACAGCTATAACATGTACAGGAAACCTAGAGAATGGACACACTGTGAATACGAAAGGTTTCTAAAACTCAATGAATAGTCCCTCTCCTGGTGCTCCAGTTTGACTTTCCAACTGCCTTACTATCAATCTCCCAACTTGGAGAGACAGGCCCTTTAACCTCCTGGTTTGCACAGGTTCCCAATTTGCCAGAGGATGGAAGGGACGAGGGAGAACCCATGAGAGAGTAGCTGTTAGGCATTTGGACGGGCACATGTCACTCTAATTTCCCGGCAGGTAGAAGAATTAACCAAAGTCTCAGCCACCCACCGGGAACCAGTATAGGACATGATCCAAAATTTTGGACTTGTGTTCAGCTCACAAAAAACGAGTTGAGAAATGGAGCTCAGGGGCACAGCAATTCACAAACTGGCAGAGTGATAAAGGAAAACTATCGTCCCAAAATCTGTTGAGGGAAGTCAACGAGGCGGACTTGAAAGCGAGGCAAAATAGCAGGAAACAGATTTCAAGAGGTACCTTGGAATCGCCTGTAAAGCACAGGAAGAGGGGCACAACTTGGACAATGGTGCACTTGGCCAAAAAGGGCGTATGCGTTTTCTCCTGAATATATTCAGGAGAAAACGCATACGCCCTTTTTGGCCAAGCAAGCAAGCGGGCAATGCAAATCTGCACTACAAAGAAGTATCACTTCCCACCGGTCAAAAGGGACATCCACAAAATGTGTAAAAACCAGAAAGGCAAGACAGGCCCTGGAGAACTGGCAGCCTTGTTATGCTGATGGGCGGGATGTAAATTGCCAACTGCCTCACTGGAGGAGTGCATTGTGTTCCCTAAAACAAGTAAACAACAGAGCTACAGAGCCAAGGCCACTTCCAGTCTAGGGAATATACCTTGGGAAAACTGAAAATCAATAAGAAAGAGCCACCTCCAAATTTAGGGCTGCACTGACTACAAGAACCTCAACTTGGGTACACCTTAAATATCCCAGGAAATATAAAAATGGTTCAAAACATTGTGGTACTTACGTACGATGGAATATCCCTCAGCCATGAAATCAATGTCATAAGACCAGTAGCAGCAAAGTGAGTGGATTCAGGTACGATGATTCTAAGTGAAATAAGTCACACAGAAAAAGAAACTTATCATAAGATATCACTTATGAAGATCCTGTAAACATGGCTACACGTGAATTGAGTTAGGAAAGAGAACAGAGTCTCACATTTAGAAAACACTCTTATGCCTGCATAAAGGGGAAGGAGAGGTGGGGTGATGCATAAAACCAGAGTTTGATATAAGCACAGGGACCGTTTCAAAAACCAACTTTGGAATTGACAAGACCGACACCTTCCTTAGTGAAAGAGACTCAAAACCCCATATTTCCCACAGAGGAATATATCTGACTAGTAAGAATCTTAAAACCTATGTATTGATATGTCTCCATAAGGGAATCAAGTGTGTCTAGAGTGGCATAAACATGGCAGCGAGAATCAGCTCAAACCCACTATAAAAAGGAATTTCAAAAGCAAAACCAAAAAACAGGGAAATTCTTTACAATTCCTTCAGGGTGTCTGAGGAAACCTGGAAAGACCCTATCTACAATGACAGCTGGATGTGGCATAAGGCTGGACACTTGGGACTGAGAGGATTGGTGAGATTGAGTGAGCAAATGCAGACCCTTTCAAGCAATAATGCATGGCCCCCATTCCATGGGTCCCAACTCTCCAGGTTCAAGGGAATATTACTACAGCTATAACATGTACAGGAAACCTGGAGAATGGACACACTGTGAATACGAAATGTTTCTAAAACTCAATGAATAGTCCCTCTCCTGGTGCTCCAGTTTGACTTTCCAACTGCCTTACTATCAATCTCCCAACTTGGAGAGACAGGCCCTTTAACCTCCTGGTTTGCACAGGTTCCCAATTTGCCAGAGGATGGAAGGGACGAGGGAGAACCCATGAGAGAGTAGCTGTTAGGCATTTGGACGGGCACATGTCACTCTAATTTCCCTGCAGGAAGAAGAATTAACCAAAGTCTCAGCCACCCACCGGGAACCAGTATAGGCCATGATCCAAAATTTTGGACTTGTGTTCAGCTCACAAAAAACGAGTTGAGAAATGGAGCTCAGGGGCACAGCAATTCACAAACTGGCAGAGTGATAAAGGAAAACTATCGTCCAAAAATCTGTTGAGGGAAGTCAACGAGGCGGACTTGAAAGCGAGGCAAAATAGCAGGAAACAGATTTCAAGAGGTACCTTGGAATCGCCTGTAAAGCACAGGAAGAGGGGCACAACTTGGACAATGGTGCACTTGGCCAAAAAGGGCGTATGCGTTTTCTCCTGAATATATTCAGGAGAAAACGCATACGCCCTTTTTGGCCAAGCAAGCAAGCGGGCAATGCAAATCTGCACTACAAAGAAGTATCACTTCCCACCGGTCAAAAGGGACATCCACAAAATGTGTAAAAACCAGAAAGGCAAGACAGGCCCTGGAGAACTGGCAGCCTTGTTATGCTGATGGGCGGGATGTAAATTGCCAACTGCCTCACTGGAGGAGTGCATTGTGTTCCCTAAAACAAGTAAACAACAGAGCTACAGAGCCAAGGCCACTTCCAGTCTAGGGAATATACCTTGGGAAAACTGAAAATCAATAAGAAAGAGCCACCTCCAAATTTAGGGCTGCACTGACTACAAGAACCTCAACTTGGGTACACCTTAAATATCCCAGGAAATATAAAAATGGTTCAAAACATTGTGGTACTTACGTACGATGGAATATCCCTCAGCCATGAAATCAATGTCATAAGACCAGTAGCAGCAAAGTGAGTGGATTCAGGTACGATGATTCTAAGTGAAATAAGTCACACAGAAAAAGAAACTTATCATAAGATATCACTTATGAAGATCCTGTAAACACGGCTACACGTGAATTGAGTTAGGAAAGAGAACAGAGTCTCACATTTAGAAAACACTCTTATGCCTGCATAAAGGGGAAGGAGAGGTGGGGTGATGCATAAAACCAGAGTTTGATATAAGCACAGGGACCGTTTCAAAAACCAACTTTGGAATTGACAAGACCGACACCTTCCTTAGTGAAAGAGACTCAAAACCCCATATTTCCCACAGAGGAATATATCTGACTAGTAAGAATCTTAAAACCTATGTATTGATATGTCTCCATAAGGGAATCAAGTGTGTCTAGAGTGGCATAAACATGGCAGCGAGAATCAGCTCAAACCCACGATAAAAAGGAATTTCAAAAGCAAAACCAAAAAACAGGGAAATTCTTTACAATTCCTTCAGGGTGTCTGAGGAAACCTGGAAAGACCCTATCTACAATGACAGCTGGATGTGGCATAAGGCTGGACACTTGGGACTGAGAGGATTGGTGAGATTGGGTGAGCAAATGCAGACCCTTTCAAGCAATAATGCATGGCCCCCATTCCATGGGTCCCAACTCTCCAGGTTCAAGGGAATATTACTACAGCTATAACATGTACAGGAAACCTAGAGAATGTACACACTGTGAATACGAAAGGTTTCTAAAACTCAATGAATAGTCCCTCTCCTGGTGCTCCAGTTTGACTTTCCAACTGCCTTACTATCAATCTCCCAACTTGGAGAGACAGGCCCTTTAACCTCCTGGTTTGCACAGGTTCCCAATTTGCCAGAGGATGGAAGGGACGAGGGAGAACCCATGAGAGAGTAGCTGTTAGGCATTTGGACGGGCACATGTCACTCTAATTTCCCGGCAGGAAGAAGAATTAACCAAAGTCTCAGCCACCCACCGGGAACCAGTATAGGACATGATCCAAAATTTTGGACTTGCGTTCAGCTCACAAAAAACGAGTTGAGAAATGGAGCTCAGGGGCACAGCAATTCACAAACTGGCAGAGTGATAAAGGACAACTATCATCCAAAAATCTGTTGAGGGAAGTCAATGAGGCGGACTTGAAAACGAGGCAAAATAGCAGGAAACAGATTTCAAGAGGTACCTTGGAATCGCCTGTAAAGCACAGGAAGAGGGGCACAACTTGGACAATGGTGCACTTGGCCAAAAAGGGCGTATGCGTTTTCTCCTGAATATATTCAGGAGAAAACGCATACGCCCTTTTTGGCCAAGCAAGCAAGCGGGCAATGCAAATCTGCACTACAAAGAAGTATCACTTCCCACCGGTCAAAAGGGACATCCACAAAATGTGTAAAAACCAGAAAGGCAAGACAGGCCCTGGAGAACTGGGAGCCTTGTTATGCTGATGGGCGGGATGTAAATTGCCAACTGCCTCACTGGAGGAGTGCATTGTGTTCCCTAAAACAAGTAAACAACAGAGCTACAGAGCCAAGGCCACTTCCAGTCTAGGGAATATACCTGGGGAAAACTGAAAATCAATAAGAAAGAGCCACCTCCAAATTTAGGGCTGCACTGACTACAAGAACCTCAACTTGGGTACACCTTAAATATCCCAGGAAATATAAAAATGGTTCAAAACATTGTGGTACTTACGTACGATGGAATATCCCTCAGCCATGAAATCAATGTCATAAGACCAGTAGCAGCAAAGTGAGTGGATTCAGGTACGATGATTCTAAGAGAAATAAGTCACACAGAAAAAGAAACTTATCATAAGATATCACTTATGAAGATCCTGTAAACATGGCTACACGTGAATTGAGTTAGGAAAGAGAACAGAGTCTCACATTTAGAAAACACTCTTATGCCTGCATAAAGGGGAAGGAGAGGTGGGGTGATGCATAAAACCAGAGTTTGATATAAGCACAGGGACCGTTTCAAAAACCAACTTTGGAAATGACAAGACCGACACCTTCCTTAGTGAAAGAGAATCAAAACCCCATATTTCCCACAGAGGAATATATCTGACTAGTAAGAATCTTAAAACCTATGTATTGATATGTCTCCATAAGGGAATCAAGTGTGTCTAGTGTGGCATAAACATGGCAGCGAGAATCAGCTCAAACCCACTATAAAAAGGAATTTCAAAAGCAAAACCAAAAAACAGGGAAATTCTTTACAATTCCTTCAGGGTGTCTGAGGAAACCTGGAAAGACCCTATCTACAATGACAGCTGGATGTGGCATAAGGCTGGACACTTGGGACTGAGAGGATTGGTGAGATTGGGTGAGCAAATGCAGACCCTTTCAAGCAATAATGCATGGCCCCCATTCCATGGGTCCCAACTCTCCAGGTTCAAGGGAATATTACTACAGCTAAAACATGTACAGGAAACCTGGAGAATGGACACACTGTGAATACGAAAGGTTTCTAAAACTCAACGAATAGTCCCTCTCCTGGTGCTCCAGTTTGACTTTCCAACTGCCTTACTATCAATCTCCCAACTTGGAGAGACAGGCCCTTTAACCTCCTGGTTTGCACAGGTTCCCAATTTGGCAGAGGATGGAAGGGACGAGGGAGAACCCATGAGAGAGTAGCTGTTAGGCATTTGGATGGGCACATGTCACTCTAATTTCCCGGCAGGAAGAAGAATTAACCAAAGTCTCAGCCACCCACCGGGAACCAGTATAGGACATGATCCAAAATTTTGGACTTGCGTTCAGCTCACAAAAAACGAGTTGAGAAATGGAGCTCAGGGGCACAGCAATTCACAAACTGGCAGAGTGATAAAGGACAACTATCGTCCAAAAATCTGTTGAGGGAAGTCAATGAGGCGGACTTGAAAGCGAGGCAAAATAGCAGGAAACAGATTTCAAGAGGTACCTTGGAATCGCCTGTAAAGCACAGGAAGAGGGGCACAACTTGGACAATGGTGCACTTGGCCAAAAAGGGCGTATGCGTTTTCTCCTGAATATATTCAGGAGAAAACGCATACGCCCTTTTTGGCCAAGCAAGCAAGCGGGCAATGCAAATCTGCACTACAAAGAAGTATCACTTCCCACCTGTCAAAAGGGACATCCACAAAATGTGTAAAACCAGAAAGGCAAGACAGGCCCTGGAGAACTGGGAGCCTTGTTATGCTGATGGGCGGGATGTAAATTGCCAACTGCCTCACTGGAGGAGTGCATTGTGTTCCCTAAAACAAGTAAACAACAGAGCTACAGAGCCAAGGCCACTTCCAGTCTAGGGAATATACCTTGGGAAAACTGAAAATCAATAAGAAAGAGCCACCTCCAAATTTAGGGCTGCGCTGACTACAAGAACCTCAACTTGGGTACACCTTAAATATCCCAGGAAATATAAAAATGGTTCAAAACATTGTGGTACTTACGTACGATGGAATATCCCTCAGCCATGAAATCAATGTCATAAGACCAGTAGCAGCAAAGTGAGTGGATTCAGGTACGATGATTCTAAGTGAAATAAGTCACACAGAAAAAGAAACTTATCATAAGATATCACTTATGAAGATCCTGTAAACATGGCTACACGTGAACTGAGTTAGGAAAGAGAACAGAGTCTCACATTTAGAAAACACTCTTATGCCTGCATAAAGGGGATGGAGAGGTCGGGTGATGCATAAAACCAGAGTTTGATATAAGCACAGGGACCGTTCCAAAAACCAACTTTGGAATAGACAAGACCTACACCTTCCTCAGTGAAAGAGACTCAAAACCCCATATTTCCCGCAGAGGAATATATCTGACTAGTAAGAATCTTAAAACCTATGTATTGATATGACTCCATAAGGGAATCAAGTGTGTCTAGAGTGGCATAAACATGGCAGCGAGAATCAGCTCAAACCCACTATAAAAAGGAATTTCAAAAGCAAAACCAAAAAACAGGGAAATTCTTTACAATTCCTTCAGGGTGTCTGAGGAAACCTGGAAAGACCCTATCTACAATGACAGCTGGATGTGGCATAAGGCTGGACACTTGGGACTGAGAGGATTGGTGAGATTGGGTGAGCAAATGCAGACCCTTTCAAGCAATAATGCATGGCCCCCATTCCATGGGTCCCAACTCTCCAGGTTCAAAGGAATATTACTACAGCTATAACATGTACAGGAAACCTAGAGAATGTACACACTGTGAATACGAAAGGTTTCTAAAACTCAATGAATAGCCCCTCTCCTGGTGCTCCAGTTTGACTTTCCAACTGCCTTACTATCAATCTCCCAACTTGGAGAGACAGGCCCTTTAACCTCCTGGTTTGCACAGGTTCCCAATTTGCCAGAGGATGGAAGGGACGAGGGAGAACCCATGAGAGAGTAGCTGTTAGGCATTTGGACGGGCATATGTCACTCTAATTTCCCGGCAGGAAGAAGAATTAACCAAAGTCTCAGCCACCCACCGGGAACCAGTATAGGACATGATCCAAAATTTTGGACTTGTGTTCAGCTCACAAAAAACGAGTTGAGAAATGGAGCTCAGGGGCACAGCAATTCACAAACTGGCAGAGTGATAAAGGACAACTATCGTCCAAAAATCTGTTGAGGGAAGTCAACGAGGCGGACTTGAAAGTGAGGCAAAATAGCAGGAAACAGATTTCAAGAGGTACCTTGGAATCGCCTGTAAAGCACAGGAAGAGGGGCACAACTTGGACAATGGTGCACTTGGCCAAAAAGGGCGTATGCGTTTTCTCCTGAATATATTCAGGAGAAAACGCATACGCCCTTTTTGGCCAAGCAAGCAAGCGGGCAATGCAAATCTGCACTACAAAGAAGTATCACTTCCCACCGGTCAAAAGGGACATCCACAAAATGTGTAAAAACCAGAAAGGCAAGACAGGCCCTGGAGAACTGGGAGCCTTGTTATGCTGATGGGCGGGATGTAAATTGCCAACTGCCTCACTGGAGGAGTGCATTGTGTTCCCTAAAACAAGTAAACAACAGAGCTACAGAGCCAAGGCCACTTCCAGTCTAGGGAATATACCTTGGGAAAACTGAAAATCAATAAGAAAGAGCCACCTCCAAATTTAGGGCTGCACTGACTACAAGAACCTCAACTTGGGTACACCTTAAATATCCCAGGAAATATAAAAATGGTTCAAAACATTGTGGTACTTACGTACGATGGAATATCCCTCAGCCATGAAATCAATGTCATAAGACCAGTAGCAGCAAAGTGAGTGGATTCAGGTACGATGATTCTAAGAGAAATAAGTCACACAGAAAAAGAAACTTATCATAAGATATCACTTATGAAGATCCTGTAAACATGGCTACACGTGAATTGAGTTAGGAAAGAGAACAGAGTCTCACATTTAGAAAACACTCTTATGCCTGCATAAAGGGGAAGGAGAGGTGGGGTGATGCATAAAACCAGAGTTTGATATAAGCACAGGGACCGTTTCAAAAACCAACTTTGGAATTGACAAGACCGACACCTTCCTTAGTGAAAGAGACTCAAAACCCCATATTTCCCACAGAGGAATATATCTGACTAGTAAGAATCTTAAAACCTATGTATTGATATGTCTCCATAAGGGAATCAAGTGTGTCTAGAGTGGCATAAACATGGCAGCGAGAATCAGCTCAAACCCACTATAAAAAGGAATTTCAAAAGCAAAAACAAAAAACAGGGAAATTCTTTACAATTCCTTCAGGGTGTCTGAGGAAACCTGGAAAGACCCTATCTACAATGACAGCTGTATGTGGCATAAGGCTGGACACTTGGGACTGAGAGGATTGGTGAGATTGGGTGAGCAAATGCAGACCCTTTCAAGCAATAATGCATGGCCCCCATTCTATGGGTCCAACTCTCCAGGTTCAAGGGAATATTACTACAGCTATAACATGTACAGGAAACCTAGAGAATGGACACACTGTGAATACGAAAGGTTTCTAAAACTCAATGAATAGTCCCTCTCCTGGTGCTCCAGTTTGACTTTCCAACTGCCTTACTATCAATCTCCCAACTTGGAGAGACAGGCCCTTTAACCTCCTGGTTTGCACAGGTTCCCAATTTGCCAGAGGATGGAAGGGACGAGGGAGAACCCATGAGAGAGTAGCTGTTAGGCATTTGGACGGGCACATGTCACTCTAATTTCCCGGCAGGAAGAAGAATTAACCAAAGTCTCAGCCACCCACCGGGAACCAGTATAGGACATGATCCAAAATTTTGGACTTGTGTTCAGCTCACAAAAAACGAGTTGAGAAATGGAGCTCAGGGGCACAGCAATTCACAAACTGGCAGAGTGATAAAGGACAACTATCGTCCAAAAATCTGTTGAGGGAAGTCAACGAGGCGGACTTGAAAGTGAGGCAAAATAGCAGGAAACAGATTTCAAGAGGTACCTTGGAATCGCCTGTAAAGCACAGGAAGAGGGGCACAACTTGGACAATGGTGCACTTGGCCAAAAAGGGCGTATGCGTTTTCTCCTGAATATATTCAGGAGAAAACGCATACACCCTTTTTGGCCAAGCAAGCAAGCGGGCAATGCAAATCTGCACTACAAAGAAGTATCACTTCCCACCAGTCAAAAGGGACATCCACAAAATGTGTAAAAACCAGAAAGGAAAGACAGGCCCTGGAGAACTGGGAGCCTTGTCATGCTGATGGGCGGGATGTAAATTGCCAACTGCCTCACTGGAGGAGTGCATTGTGTTCCCTAAAACAAGTAAACAACAGAGCTACAGAGCCAAGGCCACTTCCAGTCTAGGGAATATACCTTGGGAAAACTGAAAATCAATAAGAAAGAGCCACCTCCAAATTTAGGGCTGCACTGACTACAAGAACCTCAACTTGGGTACACCTTAAATATCCCAGGAAATATAAAAATGGTTCAAAACATTGTGGTACTTACGTACGATGGAATATCCCTCAGCCATGAAATCAATGTCATAAGACCAGTAGCAGCAAAGTGAGTGGATTCAGGTACGATGATTCTAAGTGAAATAAGTCACACAGAAAAAGAAACTTATCATAAGATATCACTTATGAAGATCCTGTAAACATGGCTACACGTGAATTGAGTTACGAAAGAGAACAGAGTCTCACATTTAGAAAACACTCTTATGCCTGCATAAAGGGGAAGGAGAGGTGGGGTGATGCATAAAACCAGAGTTTGATATAAGCACAGGGACCGTTTCAAAAACCAACTTTGGAATTGACAAGACCGACACCTTCCTTAGTGAAAGAGACTCAAAACCCCATATTTCCCACAGAGGAATATATCTGACTAGTAAGAATCTTAAAACCTATGTATTGATATGTCTCCATAAGGGAATCAAGTGTGTCTAGAGTGGCATAAACATGGCAGCGAGAATCAGCTCAAACCCACTATAAAAAGGAATTTCAAAAGCAAAACCAAAAAACAGGGAAATTCTTTACAATTCCTTCAGGGTGTCTGAGGAAACCTGGAAAGACCCTATCTACAATGACAGCTGGATGTGGCATAAGGCTGGACACTTGGGACTGAGAGGATTGGTGAGATTGGGTGAGCAAATGCAGACCCTTTCAAGCAATAATGCATGGCCCCCATTCCATGGGTCCCAACTCTCCAGGTTCAAGGGAATATTACTACAGCTATAACATGTACAGGAAACCTAGAGAATGGACACACTGTGAATACGAAAGGTTTCTAAAAACTCAACGAATAGTCCCTCTCCTGGTGTTCCAGATTGACTTTCCAACTGCCTTACTATCAATCTCCCAACTTGGAGAGACAGGCCCTTTAACCTCCTGGTTTGCACCGGTTCCCAATTTGCCAGAGGATGGAAGGGACGAGGGAGAACCCATGAGAGAGTAGCTGTTAGGCATTTGGACGGGCACATGTCACTCTAATTTCCCGGCAGGAAGAAGAATTAACCAAAGTCTCAGCCACCCACCGGGAACCAGTATAGGACATGATCCAAAATTTTGGACTTGTGTTCAGCTCACAAAAAACGAGTTGAGAAATGGAGCTCAGGGGCACAGCAATTCACAAACTGGCAGAGTGATAAAGGACAACTATCGTCCAAAAATCTGTTGAGGGAAGTCAACGAGGCGGACTTGAAAGCGAGGCAAAATAGCAGGAAACAGATTTCAAGAGGTACCTTGGAATCGCCTTTAAAGCACAGGAAGAGGGGCACAACTTGGACAATGGTGCACTTGGCCAAAAAGGGCGTATGCGTTTTCTCCTGAATATATTCAGGAGAAAACGCATACGCCCTTTTTGGCCAAGCAAGCAAGCGGGCAATGCAAATCTGCACTACAAAGAAGTATCACTTCCCACCGGTCAAAAGGGACATCCACAAAATGTGTAAAAACCAGAAAGGCAAGACAGGCCCTGGAGAACTGGGAGCCTTGTTATGCTGATGGGCGGGATGTAAATTGCCAACTGCCTCACTGGAGGAGTGCATTGTGTTCCCTAAAACAAGTAAACAACAGAGCTACAGAGCCAAGGCCACTTCCAGTCTAGGGAATATACCTTGGGAAAACTGAAAATAAATAAGAAAGAGCCACCTCCAAATTTAGGGCTGCACTGACTACAAGAACCTCAACTTGGGTACAGCTTAAATATCCCAGGAAATATAAAAATGGTTCAAAACATTGTGGTACTTACGTACGATGGAATATCCCTCAGCCATGAAATCAATGTCATAAGACCAGTAGCAGCAAAGTGAGTGGATTCAGGTACGATGATTCTAAGTGAAATAAGTCACACAGAAAAAGAAACTTATCATAAGATATCACTTATGAAGATCCTGTAAACATGGCTACACGTGAACTGAGTTAGGAAAGAGAACAGAGTCTCACATTTAGAAAACACTCTTATGCCTGCATAAAGGGGAAGGAGAGGTGGGGTGATGCATAAAACCAGAGTTTGATATAAGCACAGGGACCGTTTCAAAAACCAACTTTGGAATAGACAAGACCTACACCTTCCTCAGTGAAAGAGACTCAAAACCCCATATTTCCCACAGAGGAATATATCTGACTAGTAAGAATCTTAAAACCTATGTATTGATATGTCTCCATAAGGGAATCAAGTGTGTCTAGAGTGGCATAAACATGGCAGCGAGAATCAGCTCAAACCCACTATAAAAAGGAATTTCAAAAGCAAAACCAAAAAACAGGGAAATTCTTTACAATTCCTTCAGGGTGTCTGAGGAAACCTGGAAAGACCCTATCTACAATGACAGCTGGATGTGGCATAAGGCTGGACACTTGGGACTGAGAGGATTGGTGAGATTGGGTGAGCAAATGCAGACCCTTTCAAGCAATAATGCATGGCCCCCATTCCATGGGTCCCAACTCTCCATGTTCAAGGGAATATTACTACAGCTATAACATGTACAGGAAACCTAGAGAATGGACACACTGTGAATACGAAAGGTTTCTAAAACTCAACGAATAGTCCCTCTCCTGGTGCTCCACTTTGACTTTCCAACTACCTTACTATCAATCTCCCAACTTGGAGAGACAGGCCCTTTAACCTCCTTATTTGCACAGGTTCCCAATTTGGCAGAGGATGGAAGGGACGAGGGAGAACCCATGAGAGAGTAGCTGTTAGGCATTTGGACGGGCACATGTCACTCTAATTTCCCGGCAGGAAGAAGAATTAACCAAAGTCTCAGCCACCCACCGGGAACCAGTATAGGACATGATCCAAAATTTTGGACTTGTGTTCAGCTCACAAAAAACGAGTTGAGAAATGGAGCTCAGGGGCACAGCAATTCACAAACTGGCAGAGTGATAAAGGACAACTATCGTCCAAAAATCTGTTGAGGGAAGTCAACGAGGCGGACTTGAAAGCGAGGCAAAATAGCAGGAAACAGATTTCAAGAGGTACCTTGGAATCGCCTGTAAAGCACAGGAAGAGGGGCACAACTTGGACAATGGTGCACTTGGCCAAAAAGGGCGTATGCGTTTTCTCCTGAATATATTCAGGAGAAAACGCATACGCCCTTTTTGGCCAAGCAAGCAAGCGGGCAATGCAAATCTGCACTACAAAGAAGTATCACTTCCCACCGGTCAAAAGGGACATCCACAAAATGTGTAAAAACCAGAAAGGCAAGACAGGCCCTGGAGAACTGGGAGCCTTGTTATGCTGATGGGCGGGATGTAAATTGCCAACTGCCTCACTGGAGGAGTGCATTGTGTTCCCTAAAACAAGTAAACAACAGAGCTACAGAGCCAAGGCCACTTCCAGTCTAGGGAATATACCTTGGGAAAACTGAAAATCAATAAGAAAGAGCCACCTCCAAATTTAGGGCTGCACTGACTACAAGAACCTCAACTTGGGTACACCTTAAATATCCCAGGAAATATAAAAATGGTTCAAAACATTGTGGTACTTACGTACGATGGAATATCCCTCAGCCATGAAATCAATGTCATAAGACCAGTAGCAGCAAAGTGAGTGGATTCAGGTACGATGATTCTAAGTGAAATAAGTCACACAGAAAAAGAAACTTATCATAAGATATCACTTATGAAGATCCTGTAAACATGGCTACACGTGAATTGAGTTAGGAAAGAGAACAGAGTCTCACATTTAGAAAACACTCTTATGCCTGCATAAAGGGGAAGGAGAGGTGGGGTGATGCATAAAACCAGAGTTTGATATAAGCACAGGGACCGTTTCAAAAACCAACTTTGGAATAGACAAGACCTACACCTTCCTCAGTGAAAGAGACTCAAAACCCCATATTTCCCACAGAGGAATATATCTGACTAGTAAGAATCTTAAAACCTATGTATTGATATGTCTCCATAAGGGAATCAAGTGTGTCTAGAGTGGCATAAACATGGCAGCGAGAATCAGCTCAAACCCACTATAAAAAGGAATTTCAAAAGCAAAACCAAAAAACAGGGAAATTCTTTCCAATTCCTTCAGGGTGTCTGAGGAAACCTGGAAAGACCCTATCTACAATGACAGCTGGATGTGGCATAAGGCTGGACACTTGGGACTGAGAGGATTGGTGAGATTGGGTGAGCAAATGCAGACCCTTTCAAGCAATAATGCATGGCCCCCATTCCATGGGTCCCAACTCTCCATGTTCAAGGGAATATTACTACAGCTATAACATGTACAGGAAACCTAGAGAATGGACACACTGTGAATACGAAAGGTTTCTAAAACTCAACGAATAGTCCCTCTCCTGGTGCTCCAGTTTGACTTTCCAACTGCCTTACTATCAATCTCCCAACTTGGAGAGACAGGCCCTTTAACCTCCTGGTTTGCACAGGTTCCCAATTTGGCAGAGGATGGAAGGGACGAGGGAGAACCCATGAGAGAGTACCTGTTAGACATTTGGACGGGCACATGTCACTCTAATTTCCCGGCAGGAAGAAGAATTAACCAAAGTCTCAGCCACCCACCGGGAACCAGTATAGGACATGATCCAAAATTTTGGACTTGCGTTCAGCTCACAAAAAACGAGTTGAGAAATGGAGCTCAGGGGCACAGCAATTCACAAACTGGCAGAGTGATAAAGGACAACTATCGTCCAAAAATCTGTTGAGGGAAGTCAATGAGGCGGACTTGAAAGCGAGGCAAAATAGCAGGAAACAGATTTCAAGAGGTACCTTGGAATCGCCTGTAAAGCACAGGAAGAGGGGCACAACTTGGACAATGGTGCACTTGGCCAAAAAGGGCGTATGCGTTTTCTCCTGAATATATTCAGGAGAAAACGCATACGCCCTTTTTGGCCAAGCAAGCAAGCGGGCAATGCAAATCTGCAGTACAAAGAAGTATCACTTCCCACCGGTCAAAAGGGACATCCACAAAATGTGTAAAAACCAGAAAGGCAAGACAGGCCCTGGAGAACTGGGAGCCTTGTTATGCTGATGGGCGGGATGTAAATTGCCAACTGCCTCACTGGAGGAGTGCATTGTGTTCCCTAAAACAAGTAAACAACAGAGCTACAGAGCCAAGGCCACTTCCAGTCTAGGGAATATACCTTGGGAAAACTGAAAATCAATAAGAAAGAGCCACCTCCAAATTTAGGGCTGCACTGACTACAAGAACCTCAACTTGGGTACACCTTAAATATCCCAGGAAATATAAAAATGGTTCAAAACATTGTGGTACTTACGTACGATGGAATATCCCTCAGCCATGAAATCAATGTCATAAGACCAGTAGCAGCAAAGTGAGTGGATTCAGGTACGATGATTCTAAGTGAAATAAGTCACACAGAAAAAGAAACTTATCATAAGATATCACTTATGAAGATCCTGTAAACATGGCTACACGTGAACTGAGTTAGGAAAGAGAACAGAGTCTCACATTTAAAAAACACTCTTATGCCTGCATAAAGGGGATGGAGAGGTCGGGTGATGCATAAAACCAGAGTTTGATATAAGCACAGGGACCGTTCCAAAAACCAACTTTGGAATAGACAAGACCTACACCTTCCTCAGTGAAAGAGACTCAAAACCCCATATTTCCCGCAGAGGAATATATCTGACTAGTAAGAATCTTAAAACCTATGTATTGATATGACTCCATAAGGGAATCAAGTGTGTCTAGAGTGGCATAAACATGGCAGCGAGAATCAGCTCAAACCCACTATAAAAAGGAATTTCAAAAGCAAAACCAAAAAACAGGGAAATTCTTTACAATTCCTTCAGGGTGTCTGAGGAAACCTGGAAAGACCCTATCTACAATGACAGCTGGATGTGGCATAAGGCTGGACACTTGGGACTGAGAGGATTGGTGAGATTGGGTGAGCAAATGCAGACCCTTTCAAGCAATAATGCATGGCCCCCATTCCATGGGTCCCAACTCTCCAGGTTCAAGGGAATATTACTACAGCTATAACATGTACAGGAAACCTAGAGAATGGACACACTGTGAATACGAAAGGTTTCTAAAACTCAACGAATAGTCCCTCTCCTGGTGCTCCAGTTTGACTTTCCAACTGCCTTACTATCAATCTCCCAACTTGGAGAGACAGGCCCTTTAACCTCCTGGTTTGCACAGGTTCCCAATTTGCCAGAGGATGGAAGGGACGAGGGAGAACCCATGAGAGAGTAGCTGTTAGGCATTTGGACGGGCACATGTCACTCTAATTTCCCGGCAGGAAGAAGAATTAATCAAAGTCTCAGCCACCCACCGGGAACCAGTATAGGACATGATCTAAAATTTTGGACTTGTGTTCAGCTCACAAAAAACGAGTTGAGAAATGGAGCTCAGGGGCACAGCAATTCACAAACTGGCAGAGTGATAAAGGACAACTATCGTCCAAAAATCTGTTGAGGGAAGTCAACGAGGCGGACTTGAAAGTGAGGCAAAATAGCAGGAAACAGATTTCAAGAGGTACCTTGGAATCGCCTGTAAAGCACAGGAAGAGGGGCACAACTTGGACAATGGTGCACTTGGCCAAAAAGGGCGTATGCGTTTTCTCCTGAATATATTCAGGAGAAAACGCATACGCCCTTTTTGGCCAAGCAAGCAAGCGGGCAATGCAAATCTGCACTACAAAGAAGTATCACTTCCCACCGGTCAAAAGGGACATCCACAAAATGTGTAAAAACCAGAAAGGCAAGACAGGCCCTGGAGAACTGGGAGCCTTGTTATGCTGATGGGCGGGATGTAAATTGCCAACTGCCTCACTGGAGGAGTGCATTGTGTTCCCTAAAACAAGTAAACAACAGAGCTACAGAGCCAAGGCCACTTCCAGTCTAGGGAATATACCTTGGGAAAACTGAAAATCAATAAGAAAGAGCCACCTCCAAATTTAGGGCTGCACTGACTACAAGAACCTCAACTTGGGTACACCTTAAATATCCCAGGAAATATAAAAATGGTTCAAAACATTGTGGTATTTACGTATGATGGAATATCCCTCAGCGATGAAATCAATGTCATAAGACCAGTAGCAGCAAAGTGAGTGGATTCAGGTACGATGATTCTAAGTGAAATAAGTCACACAGAAAAAGAAACTTATCATAAGATATCACTTAGGATGATCCTGTAAACATGGCTACACGTGAATTGAGTTAGGAAAGAGAACAGAGTCTCACATTTAGAAAACACTCTTATGCCTGCATAAAGGGGAAGGAGAGGTGGGGTGATGCATAAAACCAGAGTTTGATATAAGCACAGGGACCGTTTCAAAAACCAACTTTGGAATTGACAAGACCGACACCTTCCTTAGTGAAAGAGACTCAAAACCCCATATTTGCCACAGCGGAATATATCTGACTAGTAAGAATCTTAAAACCTATGTATTGATATGTCTCCATAAGGGAATCAAGTGTGTCTAGAGTGGCATAAACTTGGCAGCGAGAATCAGCTCAAACCCACTATAAAAAGGAATTTCAAAAGCAAAACCAAAAAACAGGGAAATTCTTTACAATTCCTTCAGGGTGTCTGAGGAAACCTGGAAAGACCCTATCTACAATGACAGCTGGATGTGGCATAAGGCTGGACACTTGGGACTGAGAGGATTGGTGAGATTGGGTGAGCAAATGCAGACCCTTTCAAGCAATAATGCATGGCCCCCATTCCATGGGTCCCAACTCTCCAGGTTCAAGGGAATATTACTACAGCTATAACATGTACAGGAAACCTAGAGAATGGACACACTGTGAATACGAAAGGTTTCTAAAACTCAACGAATAGTCCCTCTCCTGGTGCTCCAGTTTGACTTTCCAACTGCCTTACTATCAATCTCCCAACTTGGAGAGACAGGCCCTTTAACCTCCTGGTTTGCACAGGTTCCCAATTTGCCAGAGGATGGAAGGGACGAGGGAGAACCCATGAGAGAGTAGCTGTTAGGCATTTGGACGGGCACATGTCACTCTAATTTCCCGGCAGGAAGAAGAATTAACCAAAGTCTCAGCCACCCACCGGGAACCAGTATAGGACATGATCCAAAATTTTGGACTTGTGTTCAGCTCACAAAAAACGAGTTGAGAAATGGAGCTCAGGGGCACAGCAATTCACAAACTGGCAGAGTGATAAAGGACAACTATCGTCCAAAAATCTGTTGAGGGAAGTCAACGAGGCGGACTTGAAAGTGAGGCAAAATAGCAGGAAACAGATTTCAAGAGGTACCTTGGAATCGCCTGTAAAGCACAGGAAGAGGGGCACAACTTGGACAATGGTGCACTTGGCCAAAAAGGGCGTATGCGTTTTCTCCTGAATATATTCAGGAGAAAACGCATACGCCCTTTTTGGCCAAGCAAGCAAGCGGGCAATGCAAATCTGCACTACAAAGAAGTATCACTTCCCACCGGTCAAAAGGGACATCCACAAAATGTGTAAAAACCAGAAAGGCAAGACAGGCCCTGGAGAACTGGGAGCCTTGTTATGCTGATGGGCGGGATGTAAACTGCCAACTGCCTCACTGGAGGAGTGCATTGTGTTCCCTAAAACAAGTAAACAACAGAGCTACAGAGCCAAGGCCACTTCCAGTCTAGGGAATATACCTTGGGAAAACTGAAAATCAATAAGAAAGAGCCACCTCCAAATTTAGGGCTGCACTGACTACAAGAACCTCAACTTGGGTACACCTTAAATATCCCAGGAAATATAAAAATGGTTCAAAACATTGTGGTACTTACGTATGATGGAATATCCCTCAGCCATGAAATCAATGTCATAAGACCAGTAGCAGCAAAGTGAGTGGATTCAGGTACGATGATTCTAAGTGAAATAAGTCACGCAGAAAAAGAAACTTATCATAAGATATCACTTATGAAGATCCTGTAAACATGGCTACACGTGAACTGAGTTAGGAAAGAGAACAGAGTCTCACATTTAGAAAACACTCTTATGCCTGCATAAAGGGGAAGGAGAGGTGGGGTGATGCATAAAACCAGAGTTTGATATAAGCACAGGGACAGTTCCAAAAACCAACGTTGGAATAGACAAGACCTACACCTTCCTCAGTGAAAGAGACTCAAAACCCCATATTTCCCACAGAGGAATATATCTGACTAGTAAGAATCTTAAAACCTATGTATTGATATGACTCCATAAGGGAATCAAGTGTGTCTAGAGTGGCATAAACATGGCAGCGAGAATCAGCTCAAACCCACTATAAAAAGGAATTTCAAAAGCAAAACCAAAAAACAGGGAAATTCTTTACAATTCCTTCAGGGTGTCTGAGGAAACCTGGAAAGACCCTATCTACAATGACAGCTGGATGTGGCATAAGGCTGGACACTTGGGACTGAGAGGATTGGTGAGATTGGGTGAGCAAATGCAGACCCTTTCAAGCAATAATGCATGGCCCCCATTCCATGGGTCCCAACTCTCCAGGTTCAAGGGAATATTACTACAGCTATAACATGTACAGGAAACCTGGAGAATGGACACACTGTGAATACGAAAGGTTTCTAAAACTCAACGAATAGTCCCTCTCCTGGTGCTCCAGTTTGACTTTCCAACTGCCTTACTATCAATCTCCCAACTTGGACAGACAGGCCCTTTAACCTCCTGGTTTGCACAGGTTCCCAATTTGGCAGAGGATGGAAGGGACGAGGGAGAACCCATGAGAGAGTAGCTGTTAGGCATTTGGACGGGCACATGTCACTCTAATTTCCCGGCAGGAAGAAGAATTAACCAAAGTCTCAGCCACCCACCGGGAACCAGTATAGGACATGATCCAAAATTTTGGACTTGTGTTCAGCTCACAAAAAACGAGTTGAGAAATGGAGCTCAGGGGCACAGCAATTCACAAACTGGCAGAGTGATAAAGGACAACTATCGTCCAAAAATCTGTTGAGGGAAGTCAACGAGGCGGACTTGAAAGCGAGGCAAAATAGCAGGAAACAGATTTCAAGAGGTACCTTGGAATCGCCTGTAAAGCACAGGAAGAGGGGCACAACTTGGACAATGGTGCACTTGGCCAAAAAGGGCGTATGCGTTTTCTCCTGAATATATTCAGGAGAAAACGCATACGCCCTTTTTGGCCAAGCAAGCAAGCGGGCAATGCAAATCTGCACTACAAAGAAGTATCACTTCCCACCGGTCAAAAGGGACATCCACAAAATGTGTAAAAACCAGAAAGGCAAGACAGGCCCTGGAGAACTGGGAGCCTTGTTATGCTGATGGGCGGGATGTAAATTGCCAACTGCCTCCTGGAGGAGTGCATTGTGTTCCCTAAAATAAGTAAACAACAGAGCTACAGAGCCAAGGCCACTTCCAGTCTAGGGAATATACCTTGGGAAAACTGAAAATCAATAAGAAAGAGCCACCTCCAAGTTTAGGGCTGCACTGACTACAAGAACCTCAACTTGGGTACACCTTAAATATCCCAGGAAATATAAAAATGGTTCAAAACATTGTGGTACTTACGTACGATGGAATATCCCTCAGCCATGAAATCAATGTCATAAGACCAGTAGCAGCAAAGTGAGTGGATTCAGGTACGATGATTCTAAGTGAAATAAGTCACACAGAAAAAGAAACTTATCATAAGATATCACTTATGAAGATCCTGTAAACATGGCTACACGTGAACTGAGTTAGGAAAGAGAACAGAGTCTCACATTTAGAAAACACTCTTATGCCTGCATAAAGGGGATGGAGAGGTCGGGTGATGCATAAAACCAGAGTTTGATATAAGCACAGGGACCGTTCCAAAAACCAACTTTGGAATAGACAAGACCTACACCTTCCTCAGTGAAAGAGACTCAAAACCCCATATTTCCCGCAGAGGAATATATCTGACTAGTAAGAATCTTAAAACCTATGTATTGATATGACTCCATAAGGGAATCAAGTGTGTCTAGAGTGGCATAAACATGGCAGCGAGAATCAGCTCAAACCCACTATAAAAAGGAATTTCAAAAGCAAAACCAAAAAACAGGGAAATTCTTTACAATTCCTTCAGGGTGTCTGAGGAAACCTGGAAAGACCCTATCTACAATGACAGCTGGATGTGGCATAAGGCTGGACACTTGGGACTGAGAGGATTGGTGAGATTGGGTGAGCAAATGCAGACCCTTTCAAGCAATAATGCATGGCCCCCATTCCATGGGTCCCAACTCTCCAGGTTCAAGGGAATATTACTACAGCTATAACATGTACAGGAAACCTAGAGAATGGACACACTGTGAATACGAAAGGTTTCTAAAACTCAATGAATAGTCCCTCTCCTGGTGCTCCAGTTTGACTTTCCAACTGCCTTACTATCAATCTCCCAACTTGGAGAGACAGGCCCTTTAACCTCCTGGTTTGCACAGATTCCCAATTTGCCAGAGGATGGAAGGGACGAGGGAGAACCCATGAGAGAGTAGCTGTTAGGCATTTGGACGGGCACATGTCACTCTAATTTCCCGGCAGGTAGAAGAATTAACCAAAGTCTCAGCCACCCACCGGGAACCAGTATAGGACATGATCCAAAATTTTGGACTTGTGTTCAGCTCACAAAAAACGAGTTGAGAAATGGAGCTCAGGGGCACAGCAATTCACAAACTGGCAGAGTGATAAAGGACAACTATCGTCCAAAAATCTGCTGAGGGAAGTCAACGAGGCGGATTTGAAAGTGAGGCAAAATAGCAGGAAACAGATTTCAAGAGGTACCTTGGAATCGCCTGTAAAGCACAGGAAGAGGGGCACAACTTGGACAATGGTGCACTTGGCCAAAAAGGGCGTATGCGTTTTCTCCTGAATATATTCAGGAGAAAACGCATACGCCCTTTTTGGCCAAGCAAGCAAGCGGGCAATGCAAATCTGCACTACAAAGAAGTATCACTTCCCACCGGTCAAAAGGGACATCCACAAAATGTGTAAAAACCAGAAAGGCAAGACAGGCCCTGGAGAACTGGGAGCCTTGTTATGCTGATGGGCGGGATGTAAATTGCCAACTGCCTCACTGGAGGAGTGCATTGTGTTCCCTAAAACAAGTAAACAACAGAGCTACAGAGCCAAGGCCACTTCCAGTCTAGGGAATATACCTTGGGAAAACTGAAAATCAATAAGAAAGAGCCACCTCCAAATTTAGGGCTGCACTGACTACAAGAACCTCAACTTGGGTACACCTTAAATATCCCAGGAAATATAAAAATGGTTCAAAACATTGTGGTACTTACGTACGATGGAATATCCCTCAGCCATGAAATCAATGTCATAAGACCAGTAGCAGCAAAGTGAGTGGATTCAGGTACGATGATTCTAAGTGAAATAAGTCACACAGAAAAAGAAACTTATCATAAGATATCACTTATGAAGATCCTGTAAACATGGCTACACGTGAATTGAGTTAGGAAAGAGAACAGAGTCTCACATTTAGAAAACACTCTTATGTCTGCATAAAGGGGAAGGAGAGGTGCGGTGATGCATAAAACCAGAGTTTGATATAAGCACAGGGACCGTTTCAAAAACCAACTTTGGAATTGACAAGACCGACACCTTCCTTAGTGAAAGAGACTCAAAACCCCATATTTCCCACAGAGGAATATATCTGACTAGTAAGAATCTTAAAACCTATGTATTGATATGTCTCCATAAGGGAATCAAGTGTGTCTAGAGTGGCATAAACATGGCAGCGAGAATCAGCTCAAACCCACTATAAAAAGGAATTTCAAAAGCAAAACCAAAAAACAGGGAAATTCTTTACAATTCCTTCAGGGTGTCTGAGGAAACCTGGAAAGACCCTATCTACAATGACAGCTGGATGTGGCATAAGGCTGGACACTTGGGACTGAGAGGATTGGTGAGATTGGGTGAGCGAATGCAGACCCTTTCAAGCAATAATGCATGGCCCCCATTCCATGGGTCCCAACTCTCCAGGTTCAAGGGAATATTACTACAGCTATAACATGTACAGGAAACCTGGAGAATGGACACACTGTGAATACGAAAGGTTTCTAAAACTCAATGAATAGTCCCTCGCCTGGTGCTCCAGTTTGACTTTCCAACTGCCTTACTATCAATCTCCCAACTTGGAGAGACAGGCCCTTTAACCTCCTGGTTTGCACAGGTTCCCAATTTGCCAGAGGATGGAAGGGACGAGGGAGAACCCATGAGAGAGTAGCTGTTAGGCATTTGGACGGGCACATGTCACTCTAATTTCCCGGCAGGAAGAAGAATTAACCAAAGTCTCAGCCACCCACCGGGAACCAGTATAGGACATGATCCAAAATTTTGGACTTGTGTTCAGCTCACAAAAAACGAGTTGAGAAATGGAGCTCAGGGGCACAGCAATTCACAAACTGGCAGAGTGATAAAGGAAAACTATCGTCCAAAAATCTGTTGAGGGAAGTCAACGAGGCGGACTTGAAAGCGAGGCAAAATAGCAGGAAACAGATTTCAAGAGGTACCTTGGAATCGCCTGTAAAGCACAGGAAGAGGGGCACAAGTTCGACAATGATGCACTTGGCCAAAAAGGGCGTATGCGTTTTTTCCTGAATATATTCAGGAGAAAACGCATACGCCCTTTTTGGCCAAGCAAGCAAACGGGCAATGCAAATCTGCACTACAAAGAAGTATCACTTCCCACCGGTCAAAAGGGACATCCACAAAATGTGTAAAAACCAGAAAGGCAAGACAGGCCCTGGAGAACAGGGAGCCTTGTTATGCTGATGGGCGCGATGTAAACTGCCAACTGCCTCACTGGAGGAGTGCATTGTGTTCCCTAAAACAAGTAAACAACAGAGCTACAGAGCCAAGGCCACTTCCAGTCTAGGGAATATACCTGGGGAAAACTGAAAATCAATAAGAAAGAGCCACCTCCGAATTTAGGGCTGCACTGACTACAAGAACCTCAACTTGGGTACACCTTAAATATCCCAGGAAATATAAAAATGGTTCAAAACATTGTGGTACTTACGTACGATGGAATATCCCTCAGCCATGAAATCAATGTCATAAGACCAGTAGCAGCAAAGTGAGTGGATTCAGGTACGATGATTCTAAGTGAAATAAGTCACACAGAAAAAGAAACTTATCATAAGATATCACTTATGAAGATCCTGTAAACATGGCTACACGTGAACTGAGTTAGGAAAGAGAACAGAGTCTCACATTTAGAAAACACTCTTATGCCTGCATAAAGGGGAAGGAGAGGTGGGGTGATGCATAAAACCAGAGTTTGATATAAGCACAGGGACCGTTTCAAAAACTAACTTTGGAATAGACAAGACCTACACCTTCCTCAGTGAAAGAGACTCAAAACCCCATATTTCCCACAGAGGAATATATCTGACTAGTAAGAATCTTAAAACCTATGTATTGATATGTCTCCATAAGGGAATCAAGTGTATCTAGAGTGGCATAAACATGGCAGCGAGAATCAGCTCAAACCCACTATAAAAAGGAATTTCAAAAGCAAAACCAAAAAACAGGGAAATTCTTTACAATTCCTTCAGGGTGTCTGAGGAAACCTGGAAAGACCCTATCTACAATGACAGCTGTATGTGGCATAAGGCTGGACACTTGGGACTGAGAGGATTGGTGAGATTGGGTGAGCAAATGCAGACCCTTTCAAGCAATAATGCATGGCCCCCATTCCATGGGTCCCAACTCTCCAGGTTCAAGGGAATATTACTACAGCTATAACATGTACAGGAAACCTAGAGAATGGACACACTGTGAATACGAAAGGTTTCTAAAACTCAACGAATAGTCCCTCTCCTGGTGCTCCAGTTTGACTTTCCAACTGCCTTACTATCAATCTCCCAACTTGGAGAGACAGGCCCTTTAACCTCCTGGTTTGCACAGGTTCCCAATTTGGCAGAGGATGGAAGGGACGAGGGAGAACCCATGAGAGAGTAGCTGTTAGGCATTTGGACGGGCACATGTCACTCTAATTTCCCGGCAGGAAGAAGAATTAACCAAAGTCTCAGCCACCCACCGGGAACCAGTATAGGACATGATCCAAAATTTTGGACTTGCGTTCAGCTCACAAAAAACGAGTTGAGAAATGGAGCTCAGGGGCACAGCAATTCACAAACTGGCAGAGTGATAAAGGACAACTATCGTCCAAAAATCTGTTGAGGGAAGTCAACGAGGTGGACTTGAAAGCGAGGCAAAATAGCAGGAAACAGATTTCAAGAGGTACCTTGGAATCGCCTGTAAAGCACAGGAAGAGGGGCACAACTTGGACAATGGTGCACTTGGCCAAAAAGGGCGTATGCGTTTTCTCCTGAATATATTCAGGAGAAAACGCATACGCCCTTTTTGGCCAAGCAAGCAAGCGGGCAATGCAAATCTGCACTACCAAGAAGTATCACTTCCCACCGGTCAAAAGGGACATCCACAAAATGTGTAAAAACCAGAAAGGCAAGACAGGCCCTGGAGAACTGGGAGCCTTGTTATGCTGATGGGCGGGATGTAAATTGCCAACTGCCTCACTGGAGGAGTGCATTGTGTTCCCTAAAACAAGTAAACAACAGAGCTACAGAGCCAAGGCCACTTCCAGTCTAGGGAATATACCTTGGGAAAACTGAAAATCAATAAGAAAGAGCCACCTCCAAGTTTAGGGCTGCACTGACTACAAGAACCTCAACTTGGGTACACCTTAAATATCCCAGGAAATATAAAAATGGTTCAAAACATTGTGGTACTTACGTACGATGGAATATCCCTCAGCCATGAAATCAATGTCATAAGACCAGTAGCAGCAAAGTGAGTGGATTCAGGTACGATGATTCTAAGTGAAATAAGTCACACAGAAAAAAGAAACTTATCATAAGATATCACTTAGGAAGATCCTGTAAACTTGGCTACACGTGAACTGAGTTAGGAAAGAGAACAGAGTCTCACATTTAGAAAACACTCTTATGCCTGCATAAAGGGGAATGAGAGGTGGGGTGATGCATAAAACCAGAGTTTGATATAAGCACAGGGACCGCTTCAAAAACCAACTTTGGAATAGACAAGACCTACACCTTCCTCAGTGAAAGAGACTCAAAACCCCATATTTCCCGCAGAGGAATATATCTGACTAGTAAGAATCTTAAAACCTATGTATTGATATGTCTCCATAAGGGAATCAAGTGTATCTAGAGTGGCATAAACATGGCAGCGAGAATCAGCTCAAACCCAGTATAAAAAGGAATTTCAAAAGCAAAACCAAAAAATAGGGAAATTCTTTACAATTCCTTCAGGGTGTCTGAGGAAACCTGGAAAGACCCTATCTACAATGACAGCTGTATGTGGCATAAGGCTGGACACTTGGGACTGAGAGGATTGGTGAGATTGGGTGAGCAAATGCAGACCCTTTCAAGCAATAATGCATGGCCCCCATTCCGTGGGTCCCAACTCTCCAGGTTCAAGGGAATATTACTACAGCTATAACATGTACAGGAAACCTAGAGAATAGACACACTGTGAATACGAAAGGTTTCTAAAACTCAACGAATAGTCCCTCTCCTGGTGCTCCATTTTGACTTTCTAACTGCCTTACTATCAATCTCCCAACTTGGAGAGACAGGCCCTTTAACCTCCTGGTTTGCACAGGTTCCCAATTTGGCAGAGGATGGAAGGGACGAGGGAGAACCAATGAGAGAGTAGCTGTTAGGCATTTGGACGGGCACATGTCACTCTAATTTCCCGGCAGGAAGAAGAATTAACCAAAGTCTCAGCCACCCACCGGGAACCAGTATAGGACATGATCCAAAATTTTGGACTTGCGTTCAGCTCACAAAAAACGAGTTGAGAAATGGAGCTCAGGGGCACAGCAATTCACAAACTGGCAGAGTGATAAAGGACAACTATCATCCAAAAATCTGTTGAGGGAAGTCAACGAGGTGGACTTGAAAGCGAGGCAAAATAGCAGGAAACAGATTTCAAGAGGTACGTTGGAATCGCCTGTAAAGCAGAGGAAGAGGGGCACAACTTGGACAATGGTGCACTTGGCCAAAAAGGGCGTATGCGTTTTCTCCTGAATATATTCAGGAGAAAACGCATACGCCCTTTTTGGCCAAGCAAGCAAGCGGGCAATGCAAATCTGCACTACCAAGAAGTATCACTTCCCACCGGTCAAAAGGGACATCCACAAAATGTGTAAAAACCAGAAAGGCAAGACAGGCCCTGGAGAACTGGGAGCCTTGTTATGCTGATGGGCGGGATGTAAATTGCCAACTGCCTCACTGGAGGAGTGCATTGTGTTCCCTAAAACAAGTAAACAACAGAGCTACAGAGCCAAGGCCACTTCCAGTCTAGGGAATATACCTTGGGAAAACTGAAAATCAATAAGAAAGAGCCACCTCCAAGTTTAGGGCTGCACTGACTACAAGAACCTCAACTTGGGTACACCTTAAATATCCCAGGAAATATAAAAATGGTTCAAAACATTGTGGTACTTACGTACGATGGAATATCCCTCAGCCATGAAATCAATGTCATAAGACCAGTAGCAGCAAAGTGAGTGGATTCAGGTACGATGATTCTAAGTGAAATAAGTCACACAGAAAAAAGAAACTTATCATAAGATATCACTTAGGAAGATCCTGTAAACTTGGCTACACGTGAACTGAGTTAGGAAAGAGAACAGAGTCTCACATTTAGAAAACACTCTTATGCCTGCATAAAGGGGAATGAGAGGTGGGGTGATGCATAAAACCAGAGTTTGATATAAGCACAGGGACCGCTTCAAAAACCAACTTTGGAATAGACAAGACCTACACCTTCCTCAGTGAAAGAGACTCAAAACCCCATATTTCCCGCAGAGGAATATATCTGACTAGTAAGAATCTTAAAACCTATGTATTGATATGTCTCCATAAGGGAATCAAGTGTATCTAGAGTGGCATAAACATGGCAGCGAGAATCAGCTCAAACCCAGTATAAAAAGGAATTTCAAAAGCAAAACCAAAAAATAGGGAAATTCTTTACAATTCCTTCAGGGTGTCTGAGGAAACCTGGAAAGACCCTATCTACAATGACAGCTGTATGTGGCATAAGGCTGGACACTTGGGACTGAGAGGATTGGTGAGATTGGGTGAGCAAATGCAGACCCTTTCAAGCAATAATGCATGGCCCCCATTCCGTGGGTCCCAACTCTCCAGGTTCAAGGGAATATTACTACAGCTATAACATGTACAGGAAACCTAGAGAATAGACACACTGTGAATACGAAAGGTTTCTAAAACTCAACGAATAGTCCCTCTCCTGGTGCTCCATTTTGACTTTCTAACTGCCTTACTATCAATCTCCCAACTTGGAGAGACAGGCCCTTTAACCTCCTGGTTTGCACAGGTTCCCAATTTGGCAGAGGATGGAAGGGACGAGGGAGAACCAATGAGAGAGTAGCTGTTAGGCATTTGGACGGGCACATGTCACTCTAATTTCCCGGCAGGAAGAAGAATTAACCAAAGTCTCAGCCACCCACCGGGAACCAGTATAGGACATGATCCAAAATTTTGGACTTGCGTTCAGCTCACAAAAAACGAGTTGAGAAATGGAGCTCAGGGGCACAGCAATTCACAAACTGGCAGAGTGATAAAGGACAACTATCATCCAAAAATCTGTTGAGGGAAGTCAACGAGGTGGACTTGAAAGCGAGGCAAAATAGCAGGAAACAGATTTCAAGAGGTACGTTGGAATCGCCTGTAAAGCAGAGGAAGAGGGGCACAACTTGGACAATGGTGCACTTGGCCAAAAAGGGCGTATGCGTTTTCTCCTGAATATATTCAGGAGAAAACGCATACGCCCTTTTTGGCCAAGCAAGCAAGCGGGCAATGCAAATCTGCACTACAAAGAAGTATCACTTCCCACCGGTCAAAAGGGACATCCACAAAATGTGTAAAAACCAGAAAGGCAAGACAGGCCCTGGAGAACAGGGAGCCTTGTTATGCTGATGGGCGGGATGTAAATTGCCAAGTGCCTCACTGGAGGAGTGCATTGTGTTCCCTAAAACAAGTAAACAACAGAGCTACAGAGCCAAGGCCACTTCCAGTCTAGGGAATATACCTTGGGAAAACTGAAAATCAATAAGAAAGAGCCACCTCCAAATTTAGGGCTGCACTGACTACAAGAACCTCAACTTGGGTACACCTTAAATATCCCAGGAAATATAAAAATGGTTCAAAACATTGTGGTACTTACGTATGATGGAATATCCCTCAGCCATGAAATCAATGTCATAAGACCAGTAGCAGCAAAGTGAGTGGATTCAGGTACGATGATTCTAAGTGAAATAAGTCACACAGAAAAAGAAACTTATCATAAGATATCACTTATGAAGATCCTGTAAACATGGCTACACGTGAACTGAGTTAGGAAAGAGAACAGAGTCTCACATTTAGAAAACACTCTTATGCCTGCATAAAGGGGATGGAGAGGTCGGGTGATGCATAAAACCAGAGTTTGATATAAGCACAGGGACCGTTCCAAAAACCAACTTTGGAATAGACAAGACCTACACCTTCCTCAGTGAAAGAGACTCAAAACCCCATATTTCCCGCAGAGGAATATATCTGACTAGTAAGAATCTTAA
Source organism: Mesoplodon densirostris (assembly GCF_025265405.1). Lineage (NCBI taxonomy): Eukaryota > Metazoa > Chordata > Mammalia > Artiodactyla > Ziphiidae > Mesoplodon > Mesoplodon densirostris. The sequence continues at coordinate 185,065,975 of NC_082663.1, read as the reverse complement.
AACCTATGTATTGATATGACTCCATAAGGAATCAAGTGTGTCTAGAGTGGCATAAACATGGCAGCGAGAATCAGCTCAAACCCACTATAAAAAGGAATTTCAAAAGCAAAACCAAAAAACAGGGAAATTCTTTACAATTCCTTCAGGGTGTCTGAGGAAACCTGGAAAGACCCTATCTACAATGACAGCTGGATGTGGCATAAGGCTGGACACTTGGGACTGAGAGGATTGGTGAGATTGGGTGAGCAAATGCAGACCCTTTCAAGCAATAATGCATGGCCCCCATTCCATGGGTCCCAACTCTCCAGGTTCAAGGGAATATTACTACAGCTATAACATGTACAGGAAACCTAGAGAATGGACACACTGTGAATACGAAAGGTTTCTAAAACTCAACGAATAGTCCCTCTCCTGGTGCTCCAGTTTGACTTTCCAACTGCCTTACTATCAATCTCCCAACTTGGAGAGACAGGCCCTTTAACCTCCTGGTTTGCACAGGTTCCCAATTTGGCAGAGGATGGAAGGGACGAGGGAGAACCCATGAGAGAGTAGCTGTTAGGCATTTGGACGGGCACATGTCACTCTAATTTCCCGGAAGGAAGAAGAATTAACCAAAGTCTCAGCCACCCACCGGGAACCAGTATAGGACATGATCCAAAATTTTGGACTTGCGTTCAGCTCACAAAAAACGAGTTGAGAAATGGAGCTCAGGGGCACAGCAATTCACAAACTGGCAGAGTGATAAAGGACAACTATCATCCAAAAATCTGTTGAGGGAAGTCAACGAGGCGGACTTGAAAGCGAGGCAAAATAGCAGGAAACAGATTTCAAGAGGTACCTTGGAATCGCCTGTAAAGCACAGGAAGAGGGGCACAACTTGGACAATGGTGCACTTGGCCAAAAAGGGCGTATGCGTTTTCTCCTGAATATATTCAGGAGAAAACGCATACGCCCTTTTTGGCCAAGCAAGCAAGCGGGCAATGCAAATCTGCACTACAAAGAAGTATCACTTCCCACCGGTCAAAAGGGACATCCACAAAATGTGTAAAAACCAGAAAGGCAAGACAGGCCCTGGAGAACAGGGAGCCTTGTTATGCTGATGGGCGGGATGTAAACTGCCAAGTGCCTCACTGGAGGAGTGCATTGTGTTCCCTAAAACAAGTAAACAACAGAGCTACAGAGCCAAGGCCACTTCCAGTCTAGGGAATATACCTTGGGAAAACTGAAAATCAATAAGAAAGAGCCACCTCCAAATTTAGGGCTGCACTGACTACAAGAACCTCAACTTGGGTACACCTTAAATATCCCAGGAAATATAAAAATGGTTCAAAACATTGTGGTACTTACGTATGATGGAATATCCCTCAGCCATGAAATCAATGTCATAAGACCAGTAGCAGCAAAGTGAGTGGATTCAGGTACGATGATTCTAAGTGAAATAAGTCACACAGAAAAAGAAACTTATCATAAGATATCACTTATGAAGATCCTGTAAACATGGCTACACGTGAACTGAGTTAGGAAAGAGAACAGAGTCTCACATTTAGAAAACACTCTTATGCCTGCATAAAGGGGATGGAGAGGTCGGGTGATGCATAAAACCAGAGTTTGATATAAGCACAGGGACCGTTCCAAAAACCAACTTTGGAATAGACAAGACCTACACCTTCCTCAGTGAAAGAGACTCAAAACCCCATATTTCCCGCAGAGGAATATATCTGACTAGTAAGAATCTTAAAACCTATGTATTGATATGACTCCATAAGGGAATCAAGTGTGTCTAGAGTGGCATAAACATGGCAGCGAGAATCAGCTCAAACCCACTATAAAAAGGAATTTCAAAAGCAAAACCAAAAAACAGGGAAATTCTTTACAATTCCTTCAGGGTGTCTGAGGAAACCTGGAAAGACCCTATCTACAATGACAGCTGGATGTGGCATAAGGCTGGACACTTGGGACTGAGAGGATTGGTGAGATTGGGTGAGCAAATGCAGACCCTTTCAAGCAATAATGCATGGCCCCCATTCCATGGGTCCCAACTCTCCAGGTTCAAGGGAATATTACTACAGCTATAACATGTACAGGAAACCTAGAGAATGGACACACTGTGAATACGAAAGGTTTCTAAAACTCAACGAATAGTCCCTCTCCTGGTGCTCCAGTTTGACTTTCCAACTGCCTTACTATCAATCTCCCAACTTGGAGAGACAGGCCCTTTAACCTCCTGGTTTGCACAGGTTCCCAATTTGGCAGAGGATGGAAGGGACGAGGGAGAACCCATGAGAGAGTAGCTGTTAGGCATTTGGACGGGCACATGTCACTCTAATTTCCCGGAAGGAAGAAGAATTAACCAAAGTCTCAGCCACCCACCGGGAACCAGTATAGGACATGATCCAAAATTTTGGACTTGCGTTCAGCTCACAAAAAACGAGTTGAGAAATGGAGCTCAGGGGCACAGCAATTCACAAACTGGCAGAGTGATAAAGGACATCTATCGTCCAAAAATCTGTTGATGGAAGTCAACGAGGCGGACTTGAAAGCGAGGCAAAATAGCAGGAAACAGATTTCAAGAGGTACCTTGGAATCGCCTGTAAAGCACAGGAAGAGGGGCACAACTTGGACAATGGTGCACTTGGCCAAAAAGGGCGTATGCGTTTTCTCCTGAATATATTCAGGAGAAAACGCATACGCCCTTTTTGGCCAAGCAAGCAAGCGGGCAATGCAAATCTGCACTACAAAGAAGTATCATTTCCCACCGGTCAAAAGGGACATCCACAAAATGTGTAAAAACCAGAAAGGCAAGACAGGCCCTGGAGAACTGGGAGCCTTGTTATGCTGATGGGCGGGATGTAAATTGCCAACTGCCTCACTGGAGGAGTGCATTGTGTTCCCTAAAACAAGTAAACAACAGAGCTACAGAGCCAAGGCCACTTCCAGTCTAGGGAATATACCTTGGGAAAACTGAAAATCAATAAGAAAGAGCCACCTCCAAATTTAGGGCTGCACTGACTACAAGAACCTCAACTTGGGTACACCTTAAATATCCCAGGAAATATAAAAATGGTTCAAAACATTGTGGTACTTACGTACGATGGAATATCCCTCAGCCATGAAATCAATGTCATAAGACCAGTAGCAGCAAAGTGAGTGGATTCAGGTACGATGATTCTAAGTGAAATAAGTCACACAGAAAAAGAAACTTATCATAAGATATCACTTATGAAGATCCTGTAAACATGGCTACACGTGAACTGAGTTAGGAAAGAGAACAGAGTCTCACATTTAGAAAACACTCTTATGCCTGCATAAAGGGGAAGGAGAGGTGGGGTGATGCATAAAACCAGAGTTTGATATAAGCACAGGGACCGTTTCAAAAACCAACTTTGGAATTGACAAGACCGACACCTTCCTCAGTGAAAGAGACTCAAAACCCCATATTTCCCACAGAGGAATATATCTGACTAGTAAGAATCTTAAAACCTATGTATTGATATGTCTCCATAAGGGAATCAAGTGTGTCTAGAGTGGCATAAACATGGCAGCGAGAATCAGCTCAAACCCACTATAAAAAGGAATTTCAAAAGCAAAACCAAAAAACAGGGAAATTCTTTACAATTCCTTCAGGGTGTCTGAGGAAACCTGGAAAGACCCTATCTACAATGACAGCTGTATGTGGCATAAGGCTGGACACTTGGGACTGAGAGGATTGGTGAGATTGGGTGAGCAAATGCAGACCCTTTCAAGCAAAAATGCATGGACCCCATTCCATGGGTCCCAACTCTCCAGGTTCAAGGGAATATTACTACAGCTATAACATGTACAGGAAACCTAGAGAATGGACACACTGTGAATACGAAAGGTTTCTAAAACTCAACGAATAGTCCCTCTCCTGGTGCTCCAGTTTCACTTTCCAACTGCCTTACTATCAATCTCCCAACTTGGAGAGACAGGCCCTTTAACCTCCTGGTTTGCACAGGTTCCCAATTTGGCAGAGGATGGAAGGGACGAGGGAGAACCCATGAGAGAGTACCTGTTAGACATTTGGACGGGCACATGTCACTCTAATTTCCCGGCAGGAAGAAGAATTAACCAAAGTCTCAGCCACCCACCGGGAACCAGTATAGGACATGATCCAAAATTTTGGACTTGCGTTCAGCTCACAAAAAACGAGTTGAGAAATGGAGCTCAGGGGCACAGCCATTCACAAACTGGCAGAGTGATAAAGGACAACTATCGTCCAAAAATCTGTTGAGGGAAGTCAATGAGGCGGACTTGAAAGCGAGGCAAAATAGCAGGAAACAGATTTCAAGAGGTACCTTGGAATCGCCTGTAAAGCACAGGAAGAGGGGCACAACTTGGACAATGGTGCACTTGGCCAAAAAGGGCGTATGCGTTTTCTCCTGAATATATTCAGGAGAAAACGCATACGCCCTTTTTGGCCAAGCAAGCAAGCGGGCAATGCAAATCTGCACTAGAAAGAAGTATCACTTCCCACCGGTCAAAAGGGACATCCACAAAATGTGTAAAAACCAGAAAGGCAAGACAGGCCCTGGAGAACTGGGAGCCTTGTTATGCTGATGGGCGGGATGTAAATTGCCAACTGCCTCACTGGAGGAGTGCATTGTGTTCCCTAAAACAAGTAAACAACAGAGCTACAGAGCCAAGGCCACTTCCAGTCTAGGGAATATACCTTGGGAAAACTGAAAATCAATAAGAAAGAGCCACCTCCAAATTTAGGGCTGCACTGACTACAAGAACCTCAACTTGGGTACACCTTAAATATCCCAGGAAATATAAAAATGGTTCAAAACATTGTGGTACTTACGTACGATGGAATATCCCTCAGCCATGAAATCAATGTCATAAGACCAGTAGCAGCAAAGTGAGTGGATTCAGGTACGATGATTCTAAGTGAAATAAGTCACACAGAAAAAGAAACTTATCATAAGATATCACTTATGAAGATCCTGTAAACATGGCTACACGTGAACTGAGTTAGGAAAGAGAACAGAGTCTCACATTTAGAAAACACTCTTATGCCTGCATAAAGGGGAAGGAGAGGTGGGGTGATGCATAAAACCAGAGTTTGATATAAGCACAGGGACAGTTCCAAAAACCAACTTTGGAATAGACAAGACCTACACCTTCCTCAGTGAAAGAGACTCAAAACCCCATATTTCCCGCAGAGGAATATATCTGACTAGTAAGAATCTTAAAACCTATGTATTGATATGACTCCATAAGGGAATCAAGTGTGTCTAGAGTGGCATAAACATGGCAGCGAGAATCAGCTCAAACCCACTATAAAAAGGAATTTCAAAAGCAAAACCAAAAAACAGGGAAATTCTTTACAATTCCTTCAGGGTGTCTGAGGAAACCTGGAAAGACCCTATCTACAATGACAGCTGGATGTGGCATAAGGCTGGACACTTGGGACTGAGAGGATTGGTGAGATTGGGTGAGCAAATGCAGACCCTTTCAAGCAATAATGCATGGCCCCCATTCCATGGGTCCCAACTCTCCAGGTTCAAGGGAATATTACTACAGCTATAACATGTACAGGAAACCTAGAGAATGGACACACTGTGAATACGAAAGGTTTCTAAAACTCAACGAATAGTCCCTCTCCTGGTGCTCCAGTTTCACTTTCTAACTGCCTTACTATCAATCTCCCAACTTGGAGAGACAGGCCCTTTAACCTCCTGGTTTGCACAGGTTCCCAATTTGGCAGAGGATGGAAGGGACGAGGGAGAACCCATGAGAGAGTAGCTGTTAGGCATTTGGACGGGCACATGTCACTCTAATTTCCCGGCAGGAAGAAGAATTAACCAAAGTCTCAGCCACCCACCGGGAACCAGTATAGGACATGATCCAAAATTTTGGACTTGCGTTCAGCTCACAAAAAACGAGTTGAGAAATGGAGCTCAGGGGCACAGCAATTCACAAACTGGCAGAGTGATAAAGGACAACTATCGTCCAAAAATCTGTTGAGGGAAGTCAACGAGGCGGACTTGAAAGCGAGGCAAAATAGCAGGAAACAGATTTCAAGAGGTACCTTGGAATCGCCTGTAAAGCACAGGAAGAGGGGCACAACTTGGACAATGGTGCACTTGGCCAAAAAGGGCGTATGCGTTTTCTCCTGAATATATTCAGGAGAAAACGCATACGCCCTTTTTGGCCAAGCAAGCAAGCGGGCAATGCAAATCTGCACTACAAAGAAGTATCATTTCCCACCGGTCAAAAGGGACATCCACAAAATGTGTAAAAACCAGAAAGGCAAGACAGGCCCTGGAGAACTGGGAGCCTTGTTATGCTGATGGGCGGGATGTAAATTGCCAACTGCCTCACTGGAGGAGTGCATTGTGTTCCCTAAAACAAGTAAACAACAGAGCTACAGAGCCAAGGCCACTTCCAGTCTAGGGAATATACCTTGGGAAAACTGAAAATCAATAAGAAAGAGCCACCTCCAAATTTAGGGCTGCACTGACTACAAGAACCTCAACTTGGGTACACCTTAAATATCCCAGGAAATATAAAAATGGTTCAAAACATTGTGGTACTTACGTACGATGGAATATCCCTCAGCCATGAAATCAATGTCATAAGACCAGTAGCAGCAAAGTGAGTGGATTCAGGTACGATGATTCTAAGTGAAATAAGTCACACAGAAAAAGAAACTTATCATAAGATATCACTTATGAAGATCCTGTAAACATGGCTACACGTGAACTGAGTTAGGAAAGAGAACAGAGTCTCACATTTAGAAAACACTCTTATGCCTGCATAAAGGGGATGGAGAGGTCGGGTGATGCATAAAAACAGAGTTTGATATAAGCACAGGGACCGTTCCAAAAACCAACTTTGGAATAGACAAGACCTACACCTTCCTCAGTGAAAGAGACTCAAAACCCCATATTTCCCGCAGAGGAATATATCTGACTAGTAAGAATCTTAAAACCTATGTATTGATATGTCTCCATAAGGGAATCAAGTGTGTCTAGAGTGGCATAAACATGGCAGCGAGAATCAGCTCAAACCCACTATAAAAAGGAATTTCAAAAGCAAAACCAAAAAACAGGGAAATTCTTTACAATTCCTTCAGGGTGTCTGAGGAAACCTTGAAAGACCCTATCTACAATGACAGCTGGATGTGGCATAAGGCTGGACACTTGGGACTGAGAGGATTGGTGAGATTGGGTGAGCAAATGCAGACCCTTTCAAGCAATAATGCATGGCCCCCATTCCATGGGTCCCAACTCTCCAGGTTCAAGGGAATATTACTACAGCTATAACATGTACAGGAAACCTAGAGAATGGACACACTGTGAATACGAAAGGTTTCTAAAACTCAACAAATAGTCCCTCTCCTGGTGCTCCAGTTTGACTTTCCAACTGCCTTACTATCAATCTCCCAACTTGGAGAGACAGGCCCTTTAACCTCCTGGTTTGCACAGGTTCCCAATTTGGCAGAGGATGGAAGGGACGAGGGAGAACCCATGAGAGAGTAGCTGTTAGGCATTTGGACGGGCACATATCACTCTAATTTCCCGGCAGGAAGAAGAATTAACCAAAGTCTCAGCCACCCACCGGGAACCAGTATAGGACATGATCCAAAATTTTGGACTTGCGTTCAGCTCACAAAAAACGAGTTGAGAAATGGAGCTCAGGGGCACAGCAATTCACAAACTGGCAGAGTGATAAAGGACAACTATCGTCCAAAAATCTGTTGAGGGAAGTCAACGAGGCGGACTTGAAAGTGAGGCAAAATAGCAGGAAACAGATTTCAAGAGGTACGTTGGAATCGCCTGTAAAGCACAGGAAGAGGGGCACAACTTGGACAATGGTGCACTTGGCCAAAAAGGGCGTATGCGTTTTCTCCTGAATATATTCAGGAGAAAACGCATACGCCCTTTTTGGCCAAGCAAGCAAGCGGGCAATGCAAATCTGCACTACAAAGAAGTATCACTTCCCACCGGTCAAAAGGGACATCCACAAAATGTGTAAAAACCAGAAAGGCAAGACAGGCCCTGGAGAACTGGGAGCCTTGTTATGCTGATGGGCGGGATGTAAATTGCCAACTGCCTCACTGGAGGAGTGCATTGTGTTCCCTAAAACAAGTAAACAACAGAGCTACAGAGCCAAGGCCACTTCCAGTCTAGGGAATATACCTTGGGAAAACTGAAAATCAATAAGAAAGAGCCACCTCCAAATTTAGGGCTGCACTGACTACAAGAACCTCAACTTGGGTACACCTTAAATATCCCAGGAAATATAAAAATGGTTCAAAACATTGTGGTACTTACGTACGATGGAATATCCCTCAGCCATGAAATCAATGTCATAAGACCAGTAGCAGCAAAGTGAGTGGATTCAGGTACGATGATTCTAAGTGAAATAAGTCACACAGAAAAAGAAACTTATCATAAGATATCACTTATGAAGATCCTGTAAACATGGCTACACGTGAACTGAGTTAGGAAAGAGAACAGAGTCTCACATTTAGAAAACACTCTTATGCCTGCATAAAGGGGATGGAGAGGTCGGGTGATGCATAAAACCAGAGTTTGATATAAGCACAGGGACCGTTCCAAAAACCAACTTTGGAATAGACAAGACCTACACCTTCCTCAGTGAAAGAGACTCAAAACCCCATATTTCCCGCAGAGGAATATATCTGACTAGTAAGAATCTTAAAACCTATGTATTGATATGACTCCATAAGGGAATCAAGTGTGTCTAGAGTGGCATAAACATGGCAGCGAGAATCAGCTCAAACCCACTATAAAAAGGAATTTCAAAAGCAAAACCAAAAAACAGGGAAATTCTTTACAATTCCTTCAGGGTGTCTGAGGAAACCTGGAAAGACCCTATCTACAATGACAGCTGGATGTGGCATAAGGCTGGACACTTGGGACTGAGAGGATTGGTGAGATTGGGTGAGCAAATGCAGACCATTTCAAGCAATAATGCATGGCCCCCATTCCATGGGTCCCAACTCTCCAGGTTCAAGGGAATATTACTACAGCTATAACATGTACAGGAAACCTAGAGAATGGACACACTGTGAATACGAAAGGTTTCTAAAACTCAACGAATAGTCCCTCTCCTGGTGCTCCAGTTTCACTTTCCAACTGCCTTACTATCAATCTCCCAACTTGGAGAGACAGGCCATTTAACCTCCTGGTTTGCACAGGTTCCCAATTTGGCAGAGGATGGAAGGGACGAGGGAGAACCCATGAGAGAGTAGCTGTTAGGCATTTGGACGGGCACATGTCACTCTAATTTCCCGGCAGGAAGAAGAATTAACCAAAGTCTCAGCCACCCACCGGGAACCAGTATAGGACATGATCCAAAATTTTGGACTTGCGTTCAGCTCACAAAAAACGAGTTGAGAAATGGAGCTCAGGGGCACAGCAATTCACAAACTGGCAGAGTGATAAAGGACAACTATCGTCCAAAAATCTGTTGAGGGAAGTCAATGAGGCGGACTTGAAAGCGAGGCAAAATAGCAGGAAACAGATTTCAAGAGGTACCTTGGAATCGCCTGTAAAGCACAGGAAGAGGGGCACAACTTGGACAATGGTGCACTTGGCCAAAAAGGGCGTATGCGTTTTCTCCTGAATATATTCAGGAGAAAACGCATACGCCCTTTTTGGCCAAGCAAGCAAGCGGGCAATGCAAATCTGCACTACAAAGAAGTATCACTTCCCACAGGTCAAAAGGGACATCCACAAAATGTGTAAAAACCAGAAAGGCAAGACAGGCCCTGGAGAACTGGGAGCCTTGTTATGCTGATGGGCGGGATGTAAATTGTCAACTGCCTCACTGGAGGAGTGCATTGTGTTACCTAAAACAAGTAAACAACAGAGCTACAGAGCCAAGGCCACTTCCAGTCTAGGGAATATACCTTGGGAAAACTGAAAATCAATAAGAAAGAGCCACCTCCAAATTTAGGGCTGCACTGACTACAAGAACCTCAACTTGGGTACACCTTAAATATCCCAGGAAATATAAAAATGGTTCAAAACATTGTGGTACTTACGTACGATGGAATATCCCTCAGCCATGAAATCAATGTCATAAGACCAGTAGCAGCAAAGTGACTGGATTCAGGTACGATGATTCTAAGTGAAATAAGTCACACAGAAAAAGAAACTTATCATAAGATATCACTTATGAAGATCCTGTAAACATGGCTACACGTGAACTGAGTTAGGAAAGAGAACAGAGTCTCACATTTAGAAAACACTCTTATGCCTGCATAAAGGGGATGGAGAGGTCGGGTGATGCATAAAACCAGAGTTTGATATAAGCACAGGGACCGTTCCAAAAACCAACTTTGGAATAGCCAAGACCTACACCTTCCTCAGTGAAAGAGACTCAAAACCCCATATTTCCCGCAGAGGAATATATCTGACTAGTAAGAATCTTAAAACCTATGTATTGATATGACTCCATAAGGGAATCAAGTGTGTCTAGAGTGGCATAAACATGGCAGCGAGAATCAGCTCAAACCCACTATAAAAAGGAATTTCAAAAGCAAAACCAAAAAACAGGGAAATTCTTTACAATTCCTTCAGGGTGTCTGAGGAAACCTGGAAAGACCCTATCTACAATGACAGCTGGATGTGGCATAAGGCTGGACACTTGGGACTGAGAGGATTGGTGAGATTGGGTGAGCAAATGCAGACCCTTTCAAGCAATAATGCATGGCCCCCATTCCATGGGTCCCAACTCTCCAGGTTCAAGGGAATATTACTACAGCTATAACATGTACAGGAAACCTAGAGAATGGACACACTGTGAATACGAAAGGTTTCTAAAACTCAACGAATAGTCCCTCTCCTGGTGCTCCAGTTTGACTTTCCAACTGCCTTACTATCAATCTCCCAACTTGGAGAGACAGGCCCTTTAACCTCCTGGTTTGCACAGGTTCCCAATTTGCCAGAGGATGGAAGGGACGAGGGAGAACCCATGAGAGAGTAGCTGTTAGGCATTTGGACGGGCACATGTCACTCTAATTTCCAGGCAGGAAGAAGAATTAACCAAAGTCTCAGCCACCCACCGGGAACCAGTATAGGACATGATCCAAAATTTTGGACTTGTGTTCAGCTCACAAAAAACGAGTTGAGAAATGGAGCTCAGGGGCACAGCAATTCACAAACTGGCAGAGTGATAAAGGACAACTATCGTCCAAAAATCTGTTGAGGGAAGTCAACGAGGCGGACTTGAAAGTGAGGCAAAATAGCAGGAAACAGATTTCAAGAGGTACCTTGGAATCGCCTGTAAAGCACAGGAAGAGGGGCACAACTTGGACAATGGTGCACTTGGCCAAAAAGGGCGTATGCGTTTTCTCCTGAATATATTCAGGAGAAAACGCATACGCCCTTTTTGGCCAAGCAAGCAAGCGGGCAATGCAAATCTGCACTACAAAGAACTATCACTTCCCACCGGTCAAAAGGGACATCCACAAAATGTGTAAAAACCAGAAAGGCAAGACAGGCCCTGGAGAACTGGGAGCCTTGTTATGCTGATGGGCGGGATGTAAATTGCCAACTGCCTCACTGGAGGAGTGCATTGTGTTCCCTAAAACAAGTAAACAACAGAGCTACAGAGCCAAGGCCACTTCCAGTCTAGGGAATATACCTTGGGAAAACTGAAAATCAATAAGAAAGAGCCACCTCCAAATTTAGGGCTGCACTGACTACAAGAACCTCAACTTGGGTACACCTTAAATATCCCAGGAAATATAAAAATGGTTCAAAACATTGTGGTACTTACGTACGATGGAATATCCCTCAGCCATGAAATCAATGTCATAAGACCAGTAGCAGCAAAGTGAGTGGATTCAGGTACGATGATTCTAAGTGAAATAAGTCACACAGAAAAAGAAACTTATCATAAGATATCACTTATGAAGATCCTGTAAACATGGCTACACGTGAACTGAGTTAGGAAAGAGAACAGAGTCTCACATTTAGAAAACACTCTTATGCCTGCATAAAGGGGAAGGAGAGGTGGGGTGATGCATAAAACCAGAGTTTGATATAAGCACAGGGACCGTTTCAAAAACCAACTTTGGAATTGACAAGACCGACACCTTCCTCAGTGAAAGAGACTCAAAACCCCATATTTCCCACAGAGGAATATATCTGACTAGTAAGAATCTTAAAACCTATGTATTGATATGTCTCCATAAGGGAATCAAGTGTGTCTAGAGTGGCATAAACATGGCAGCGAGAATCAGCTCAAACCCACTATAAAAAGGAATTTCAAAAGCAAAACCAAAAAACAGGGAAATTCTTTACAATTCCTTCAGGGTGTCTGAGGAAACCTGGAAAGACCCTATCTACAATGACAGCTGTATGTGGCATAAGGCTGGACACTTGGGACTGAGAGGATTGGTGAGATTGGGTGAGCAAATGCAGACCCTTTCAAGCAATAATGCATGGACCCCATTCCATGGGTCCCAACTCTCCATGTTCAAGGGAATATTACTACAGCTATAACATGTACAGGAAACCTAGAGAATGGACACACTGTGAATACGAAAGGTTTCTAAAACTCAACGAATAGTCCCTCTCCTGGTGCTCCAGTTTGACTTTCCAACTGCCTTACTATCAATCTCCCAACTTGGAGAGACAGGCCCTTTAACCTCCTGGTTTGCACAGGTTCCCAATTTGGCAGAGGATGGAAGGGACGAGGGAGAACCCATGAGAGAGTTCCTGTTAGACATTTGGACGGGCACATGTCACTCTAATTTCCCGGCAGGAAGAAGAATTAACCAAAGTCTCAGCCACCCACCGGGAACCAGTATAGGACATGATCCAAAATTTTGGACTTGCGTTCAGCTCACAAAAAACGAGTTGAGAAATGGAGCTCAGGGGCACAGCAATTCACAAACTGGCAGAGTGATAAAGGACAACTATCGTCCAAAAATCTGTTGAGGGAAGTCAACGAGGCGGACTTGAAAGCGAGGCAAAATAGCAGGAAACAGATTTCAAGAGGTACCTTGGAATCGCCTGTAAAGCACAGGAAGAGGGGCACAACTTGGACAATGGTGCACTTGGCCAAAAAGGGCGTATGCGTTTTCTCCTGAATATATTCAGGAGAAAACGCATACGCCCTTTTTGGCCAAGCAAGCAAGCGGGCAATGCAAATCTGCACTACAAAGAAGTATCACTTCCCACCGGTCAAAAGGGACATCCACAAAATGTGTAAAAACCAGAAAGGCAAGACAGGCCCTGGAGAACTGGGAGCCTTGTTATGCTGATGGGCGGGATGTAAATTGCCAACTGCCTCACTGGAGGAGTGCATTGTGTTCCCTAAAACAAGTAAACAACAGAGCTACAGAGCCAAGGCCACTTCCAGTCTAGGGAATATACCTTGGGAAAACTGAAAATCAATAAGAAAGAGCCACCTCCAAATTTAGGGCTGCACTGACTACAAGAACCTCAACTTGGGTACACCTTAAATATCCCAGGAAATATAAAAATGGTTCAAAACATTGTGGTACTTACGTACGATGGAATATCCCTCAACCATGAAATCAATGTCATAAGACCAGTAGCAGCAAAGTGCGTGGATTCAGGTACGATGATTCTAAGTGAAATAAGTCACACAGAAAAAGAAACTTATCATAAGATATCACTTATGAAGATCCTGTAAACATGGCTACACGTGAACTGAGTTAGGAAAGAGAACAGAGTCTCACATTTAGAAAACACTCTTATGCCTGCATAAAGGGGAAGGAGAGGTGGGGTGATGCATAAAACCAGAGTTTGATATAAGCACAGGGACAGTTCCAAAAACCAACTTTGGAATAGAGAAGACCTACACCTTCCTCAGTGAAAGAGACTCAAAACCCCATATTTCCCGCAGAGGAATATATCTGACTAGTAAGAATCTTAAAACCTATGTATTGATATGACTCCATAAGGGAATCAAGTGTGTCTAGAGTGGCATAAACATGGCAGCGAGAATCAGCTCAAACCCACTATAAAAAGGAATTTCAAAAGCAAAACCAAAAAACAGGGAAATTCTTTACAATTCCTTCAGGGTGTCTGAGGAAACCTGGAAAGACCCTATCTACAATGACAGCTGGATGTGGCATAAGGCTGGACACTTGGGACTGAGAGGATTGGTGAGATTGGGTGAGCAAATGCAGACCATTTCAAGCAATAATGCATGGCCCCCATTCCATGGGTCCCAACTCTCCATGTTCAAGGGAATATTACTACAGCTATAACATGTACAGGAAACCTAGAGAATGGACACACTGTGAATACGAAAGGTTTCTAAAACTCAACGAATAGTCCCTCTCCTGGTGCTCCAGTTTCACTTTCCAACTGCCTTACTATCAATCTCCCAACTTGGAGAGACAGGCCCTTTAACCTCCTGGTTTGCACAGGTTCCCAATTTGGCAGAGGATGGAAGGGACGAGGGAGAACCCATGAGAGAGTAGCTGTTAGGCATTTGGACGGGCACATGTCACTCTAATTTCCCGGCAGGAAGAAGAATTAACCAAAGTCTCAGCCACCCACCGGGAACCAGTATAGGACATGATCCAAAATTTTGGACTTGCGTTCAGCTCACAAAAAACGAGTTGAGAAATGGAGCTCAGGGGCACAGCAATTCACAAACTGGCAGAGTGATAAAGGACAACTATCGTCCAAAAATCTGTTGAGGGAAGTCAACGAGGCGGACTTGAAAGCGAGGCAAAATAGCAGGAAACAGATTTCAAGAGGTACCTTGGAATCGCCTGTAAAGCACAGGAAGAGGGGCACAACTTGGACAATGGTGCACTTGGCCAAAAAGGGCGTATGCGTTTTCTCCTGAATATATTCAGGAGAAAACGCATACGCCCTTTTTGGCCAAGCAAGCAAGCGGGCAATGCAAATCTGCACTACAAAGAAGTATCATTTCCCACCGGTCAAAAGGGACATCCACAAAATGTGTAAAAACCAGAAAGGCAAGACAGGCCCTGGAGAACTGGGAGCCTTGTTATGCTGATGGGCGGGATGTAAATTGCCAACTGCCTCACTGGAGGAGTGCATTGTGTTCCCTAAAACAAGTAAACAACAGAGCTACAGAGCCAAGGCCACTTCCAGTCTAGGGAATATACCTTGGGAAAACTGAAAATCAATAAGAAAGAGCCACCTCCAAATTTAGGGCTGCACTGACTACAAGAACCTCAACTTGGGTACACCTTAAATATCCCAGGAAATATAAAAATGGTTCAAAACATTGTGGTACTTACGTACGATGGAATATCCCTCAGCCATGAAATCAATGTCATAAGACCAGTAGCAGCAAAGTGACTGGATTCAGGTACGATGATTCTAAGTGAAATAAGTCACACAGAAAAAGAAACTTATCATAAGATATCACTTATGAAGATCCTGTAAACATGGCTACACGTGAACTGAGTTAGGAAAGAGAACAGAGTCTCACATTTAGAAAACACTCTTATGCCTGCATAAAGGGGATGGAGAGGTCGGGTGATGCATAAAACCAGAGTTTGATATAAGCACAGGGACCGTTCCAAAAACCAACTTTGGAATAGACAAGACCTACACCTTCCTCAGTGAAAGAGACTCAAAACCCCATATTTCCCGCAGAGGAATATATCTGACTAGTAAGAATCTTAAAACCTATGTATTGATATGTCTCCATAAGGGAATCAAGTGTGTCTAGAGTGGCATAAACATGGCAGCGAGAATCAGCTCAAACCCACTATAAAAAGGAATTTCAAAAGCAAAACCAAAAAACAGGGAAATTCTTTACAATTCCTTCAGGGTGTCTGAGGAAACCTGGAAAGACCCTATCTACAATGACAGCTGGATGTGGCATAAGGCTGGACACTTGGGACTGAGAGGATTGGTGAGATTGGGTGAGCAAATGCAGACCCTTTCAAGCAATAATGCATGGCCCCCATTCCATGGGTCCCAACTCTCCAGGTTCAAGGGAATATTACTACAGCTATAACATGTACAGGAAACCTAGAGAATGGACACACTGTGAATACGAAAGGTTTCTAAAACTCAACGAATTGTCCCTCTCCTGGTGCTCCAGTTTCACTTTCCAACTGCCTTACTATCAATCTCCCAACTTGGAGAGACAGGCCCTTTAACCTCCTGGTTTGCACAGGTTCCCAATTTGGCAGAGGATGGAAGGGACGAGGGAGAACCCATGAGAGAGTAGCTGTTAGGCATTTGGACGGGCACATATCACTCTAATTTCCCGGCAGGAAGAAGAATTAACCAAAGTCTCAGCCACCCACCGGGAACCAGTATAGGACATGATCCAAAATTTTGGACTTGCGTTCAGCTCACAAAAAACGAGTTGAGAAATGGAGCTCAGGGGCACAGCAATTCACAAACTGGCAGAGTGATAAAGGACAACTATCGTCCAAAAATCTGTTGAGGGAAGTCAACGAGGCGGACTTGAAAGTGAGGCAAAATAGCAGGAAACAGATTTCAAGAGGTACGTTGGAATCGCCTGTAAAGCACAGGAAGAGGGGCACAACTTGGACAATGGTGCACTTGGCCAAAAAGGGCGTATGCGTTTTCTCCTGAATATATTCAGGAGAAAACGCATACGCCCTTTTTGGCCAAGCAAGCAAGCGGGCAATGCAAATCTGCACTACAAAGAAGTATCACTTCCCACCGGTCAAAAGGGACATCCACAAAATGTGTAAAAACCAGAAAGGCAAGACAGGCCCTGGAGAACTGGGAGCCTTGTTATGCTGATGGGCGGGATGTAAACTGCCAACTGCCTCACTGGAGGAGTGCATTGTGTTCCCTAAAACAAGTAAACAACAGAGCTACAGAGCCAAGGCCACTTCCAGTCTAGGGAATATACCTTGGGAAAACTGAAAATCAATAAGAAAGAGCCACCTCCAAATTTAAGGCTGCACTGACTACAAGAACCTCAACTTGGGTACACCTTAAATATCCCAGGAAATATAAAAATGGTTCAAAACATTGTGGTACTTACGTATGATGGAATATCCCTCAGCCATGAAATCAATGTCATAAGACCAGTAGCAGCAAAGTGAGTGGATTCAGGTACGATGATTCTAAGTGAAATAAGTCACACAGAAAAAGAAACTTATCATAAGATATCACTTATGAAGATCCTGTAAACATGGCTACACGTGAACTGAGTTAGGAAAGAGAACAGAGTCTCACATTTAGAAAACACTCTTATGCCTGCATAAAGGGGAAGGAGAGGTGGGGTGATGCATAAAACCAGAGTTTGATATAAGCACAGGGACAGTTCCAAAAACCAACTTTGGAATAGACAAGACCTACACCTTCCTCAGTGAAAGAGACTCAAAACCCCATATTTCCCGCAGAGGAATATATCTGACTAGTAAGAATCTTAAAACCTATGTATTGATATGACTCCATAAGGGAATCAAGTGTGTCTAGAGTGGCATAAACATGGCAGCGAGAATCAGCTCAAACCCACTATAAAAAGGAATTTCAAAAGCAAAACCAAAAAACAGGGAAATTCTTTACAATTCCTTCAGGGTGTCTGAGGAAACCTGGAAAGACCCTATCTACAATGACAGCTGGATGTGGCATAAGGCTGGACACTTGGGACTGAGAGGATTGGTGAGATTGGGTGAGCAAATGCAGACCATTTCAAGCAATAATGCATGGCCCCCATTCCATGGGTCCCAACTCTCCAGGTTCAAGGGAATATTACTACAGCTATAACATGTACAGGAAACCTAGAGAATGGACACACTGTGAATACGAAAGGTTTCTAAAACTCAACGAATAGTCCCTCTCCTGGTGCTCCAGTTTGACTTTCCAACTGCCTTACTATCAATCTCCTAACTTGGAGAGACAGGCCCTTTAACCTCCTGGTTTGCACAGGTTCCCAATTTGGCAGAGGATGGAAGGGACGAGGGAGAACCCATGAGAGAGTAGCTGTTAGGCATTTGGACGGGCACATGTCACTCTAATTTCCCGGCAGGAAGAAGAATTAACCAAAGTCTCAGCCACCCACCGGGAACCAGTATAGGACATGATCCAAAATTTTGGACTTGCGTTCAGCTCACAAAAAACGAGTTGAGAAATGGAGCTCAGGGGCACAGCAATTCACAAACTGGCAGAGTGATAAAGGACAACTATCGTCCAAAAATCTGTTGAGGGAAGTCAATGAGGCGGACTTGAAAGCGAGGCAAAATAGCAGGAAACAGATTTCAAGAGGTACCTTGGAATCGCCTGTAAAGCACAGGAAGAGGGGCACAACTTGGACAATGGTGCACTTGGCCAAAAAGGGCGTATGCGTTTTCTCCTGAATATATTCAGGAGAAAACGCATACGCCCTTTTTGGCCAAGCAAGCAAGCGGGCAATGCAAATCTGCACTACAAAGAAGTATCTCTTCCCACAGGTCAAAAGGGACATCCACAAAATGTGTAAAAACCAGAAAGGCAAGACAGGCCCTGGAGAACTGGGAGCCTTGTTATGCTGATGGGCGGGATGTAAATTGTCAACTGCCTCACTGGAGGAGTGCATTGTGTTCCCTAAAACAAGTAAACAACAGAGCTACAGAGCCAAGGCCACTTCCAGTCTAGGGAATATACCTTGGGAAAACTGAAAATCAATAAGAAAGAGCCACCTCCAAATTTAGGGCTGCACTGACTACAAGAACCTCAACTTGGGTACACCTTAAATATCCCAGGAAATATAAAAATGGTTCAAAACATTGTGGTACTTACGTACGATGGAATATCCCTCAGCCATGAAATCAATGTCATAAGACCAGTAGCAGCAAAGTGACTGGATTCAGGTACGATGATTCTAAGTGAAATAAGTCACACAGAAAAAGAAACTTATCATAAGATATCACTTATGAAGATCCTGTAAACATGGCTACACGTGAACTGAGTTAGGAAAGAGAACAGAGTCTCACATTTAGAAAACACTCTTATGCCTGCATAAAGGGGATGGAGAGGTCGGGTGATGCATAAAACCAGAGTTTGATATAAGCACAGGGACCGTTCCAAAAACCAACTTTGGAATAGACAAGACCTACACCTTCCTCAGTGAAAGAGACTCAAAACCCCATATTTCCCGCAGAGGAATATATCTGACTAGTAAGAATCTTAAAACCTATGTATTGATATGACTCCATAAGGGAATCAAGTGTGTCTAGAGTGGCATAAACATGGCAGCGAGAATCAGCTCAAACCCACTATAAAAAGGAATTTCAAAAGCAAAACCAAAAAACAGGGAAATTCTTTACAATTCCTTCAGGGTGTCTGAGGAAACCTGGAAAGACCCTATCTACAATGACAGCTGGATGTGGCATAAGGCTGGACACTTGGGACTGAGAGGATTGGTGAGATTGGGTGAGCAAATGCAGACCCTTTCAAGCAATAATGCATGGCCCCCATTCCATGGGTCCCAACTCTCCAGGTTCAAGGGAATATTACTACAGCTATAACATGTACAGGAAACCTAGAGAATGGACACACTGTGAATATGAAAGGTTTCTAAAACTCAACGAATAGTCCCTCTCCTGGTGCTCCAGTTTGACTTTCCAACTGCCTTACTATCAATCTCCCAACTTGGAGAGACAGGCCCTTTAACCTCCTGGTTTGCACAGGTTCCCAATTTGCCAGAGGATGGAAGGGACGAGGGAGAACCCATGAGAGAGTAGCTGTTAGGCATTTGGACGGGCACATGTCACTCTAATTTCCCGGCAGGAAGAAGAATTAATCAAAGTCTCAGCCACCCACCGGGAACCAGTATAGGACATGATCTAAAATTTTGGACTTGTGTTCAGCTCACAAAAAACGAGTTGAGAAATGGAGCTCAGGGGCACAGCAATTCAC